>NC_133492.1:17886941-18020500 GCF_025370935.1 Choristoneura fumiferana
TAACTCATATAAATTTTAAATTTAATTTATAGAACTTTGAACTTTGGAGGAACTGCATGAACACGCATATTTTGCATAAGCTTAGCTATCGTAAGGTCGCGGGTGAGCAAGGAAATTCTTTTAGTTCACTAACTCATATAGCTAATATTTGAAAACGACTATTACATTTATTGTTGAAATTACCTCGACGTTTCGACTATATTGCAGCGACCGTGCTCACGTGTTGACTGAAGAGCGAAGTGATTGTTTCTAGTTCATTGATATGGACCTCCGCATAATAAAGTCAGATTCAATACAATTGGTGTAAATTTTATTATTATTTATATTATTAATAAATTATATAAAATCGGCATGCGTAACCACTAAACATACAGGTACATTTATATCTTAAACTAGCTTTTGCCCGCGACTTCGTCCGCGTGGAGTTCGCATATCGCGCGCTGTTCCCTCGGGACCTGTGCATTTTTCCGGGATAAAAAGTAGCCTATGTCACTCTCTGGCCCATAAACTATCTCTATGCCAAAAATCACGTCGATCCGTCGCTCTGTTTCGTCTTGACAGACGGACAAACATAAAAACATACAAACACACACTTTCACATTTATAATATTAGTATGGATTAAACATTTACACAACGTAAGGTTGCGAGTGGGCAAAATAAAAAAAAAAATACAGTTCATTGATATGGAGGTTCATGGATATAAAGTAACGCCTAATTCAATAAATTATTTACTTATAATGTAAAATTGTTATGGAAATGAAAGTAAATGTAAACCGAAACTTTTATCCCTTGAAGGCATAGCTACATAAAAGTCATACATTGAGCACGTCCGAACCCCGAATAAAGTGTGTAATTCTCGCTCCCGTAATTGACGCAAATGGACCGAGAAGATAACGATCAAAGGGGCTCAGAAGGTCATTGTATTGCTTTGAGTGGGATGCTTCCATAAAACATAGGTATGGAGGGATATTTTAAAAGGTTTTGTGTTCGATCGGACCGTGCTTAGTGATTCGAGAAGGAGCAGATTAAGGTCGATTCAAATTGGTAAGTGGTACTTTTAACAAGACATTTTGAAGCCTGTCTCTCAGCTGAGCAGCAGTGTGCAAAACTCATGACGTTCCGCACCGTCTGCGTACCTGAAAATCAAAGTTCAAACGTCGTCCCGGAAATCAAAGTACTTACTTTCAATAATAAAATACCAGGCCCTATATTACGAAGTGCAAAATTGCAACTTCGTATCTTGCCGTCCCGCTGAGGATTTTATTATTTAATACGAGAGCGAGAGGGACAGCACGATAGGAACTTCGATTTTCCGATTTCGTAGTAGCCCCCAGGTGTTGACTTCTAGCGAATCCCGCCGGGATGAAATATCTCCAAGCAACGCTAAGCCTCTTGAGGATTCCCGGCCAATAATAAATTGACTTCATACCGAGGATACTCCATGTTTTTCTCGATCTCTGTTAACATTAAGACTGCGGGTGCGTTGCCAACCTAAAGAGAGGGGGGGGGGGCAGAGGAGGGGGAGGGGTATTAATCAAACAGTTGCACCAAGTTACTTTGACTATAACCAACAAGCTGTTGCCCGTGTTTTCATTTGAGAATAATCATGCACATTGTCTTTCAAAGTATATCTATACCTAGCCTAGATACCGGTCTGACCAGGTCAAGTAGGATATCGCCCAGCTCCAGTCGCCCAGTGGCGATTCCTGACCAAAAGCGAAGCAGAGTGGTATCCCGTGATTTAGTAGGCCATAGTCCACTTCAGATCGCTGAGCCATCTTAAGTGATTAAATTATATCCATACCTTTCATCACCGAAAATAAAATAATGAACAATTATTATTCAGAAAAAGGACACTGTTTATTTTACTTTTATAAGAGAGCGTAAGGTTAGAAGTGTAAGGTAAGAACGATGAAGGGAGATCGTGTTAGTTGGAACGTGTGAGGTTATTCAGATAAGGGATGGTTAAAGCCATCCCCTATCTGAATAACCTAGCTGGTTTGACGAATTTCACTCACTTTTACTGATCCAATACAATCGATGTTAAAGATATCTATATTATAGGATGACAATGCAAGTACAGTTAACCAAAAGACTATTATTAAAAATATTTTTTAATCTAAAACTTATTATAACTTTCCTTTATCGTCAGAGCTAGAAGTAATCACTCGCTGAAACCAAATCTCAAATAAGCAAGAAAAGTTGCAACTACCATTCTTTCAATTAACAAATTTTCACCTGCAGCGAAATTGTTTAATGAGAAAACTCTAACGGCGACTCTCAAAGTGATTTTCGTAAACACCGCAAGAACGGGCGACCTCTCTAAAACAAATCGAATCCAATTTAATTGGTAAAGTTGGCGGTTTCACAAGTTTCACTGAAATTAATGAAAATTTCTCCATCGCTATAATAAATTAAAGAGGCTCAAATCAAACATGAAAAGGAAGGTTTGGCAATATCGGAATGTCTGAGCCGTGGTTATTATTGGACATTTTCGGCGGCAGGCATTAAAACTTAATTGACTCCGGTAATAAGATTGTTCCGAGTTTTAGTAGCTTACTTTACTTCTGCGTCTTGAAAGACGTATCGTGGGACGCTCTCCGAGAAATCTATCTTTCCATATATTTTTATGTACTTCTACTCTGCTATCACTGACTGTCATCATCATCATCGTCATCAGCCGGAAGACGTCCACCGCTGAACAAAGGCCTCCCCCTTAGAACACCACAATGAACGACAACTCGCCACTTGCATCCACCGGTTTCCCGGAACTCTCACGATGTCGTCAGTTCACCTGGTAGAAGGCCTGCCAACGCTTCGTCTTCCGGTTCGTGGTCGCCTCCCAAGGAATTTTCTCCCCAATGGTTATCTGTTCTTCGAGCGATGTGGCCTGCCCATCGCCACTTCAACTTGCATACTTTTCCAGCTATGTCGGTGACTTTAGTTCTTCGACGAATTTTCGTATTCCGGATTCTATCGCGCAAAGATAGACTGTAGTTCTTCTATTTTCTTTGGTAGTCGCTTTGCCTTCTATTCTAAAAATAAAATTTACTCCTTGTCTGTAGTATTTAGCGCAGTGGACAGCGTGCGGGTAACTTCATGATGTCTTCTCATCCAATATTACGCAGTGCTTGCGTGGGTATCGAGTAGGTATTGTGGTAATTACGACCCGAGCGTGCTCTTTCTGAGAGGAGGCCTGTGCCCAGAAGTAGGATGTACAAAAACTGTGATCTTCTTCTTCTTCTCTTCTTCATCAGCGCGTTTTCGCCCACTGTTGGGCATACGCCTCTCCAACCTTTCTCCATCCAGATCAACTATCTGTCTCTCTCTTCCAGACCGGTTTTGCTGTCTCTACAATGTCATCGGACCATCGAGCAGGCGGTCTGCCCACATTTCTTTTGCCTAGCCGGGGTCTCCATTCCAAAACGCGCTTGCTCCACCGTTCGTCGTGTCGTCAGCACACGTGGCCGGCCCAAGCCCATTTCAGCTTCACGACTCTGTGTCCCACATCGACCACTCTCGTGCGTTTTCTAATAAGCTCGTTCCGGACTCGGTCGCGTAGCTGTGATATGTGTGATTAATAACCTAACTTCACGCTAGACAGAGCTACAATGTACGCTGGTAGGCCCACAGTTTCGATACGGAGAGTTGAAGACCGGACCCAATAGTGCACCTTGAGAGAGGTCTACGTCTTGCAGCGGACTATGATAATGATGATGGACCCAGGTCCATATTTTTGAGAGGTTAGATGTCAGACAACTTAACCACCACAATTTGTACCTATTTATCTTCCATAATACCCTTGGTGTTGCAGATGTTTATGGGCGGTGCTGATCTCTTACCATCAGGAGACCACTTGCTCGTTTGTCATCCAGTCGTATAAAAAATAATAATAATAAAGCGGATAGGACTTACTAAGTACAACTCAATGTGTGTCTTTCTTATTTAAGAGTTACATTCTTGTCGGTGTAGCCAATGAATGACTCTCCACTTCTCTCTACTCAAAGCTGCCTCCTTAACCTCCTTATACGACATGACGGCTACCCTCTCTTTTATTTGCTTTGTATAATCAATTCTCGGTCTCCCTCTTTTTCGCTTCTCTTCCACCTTTCTTTCTAAGATGACATTTATGAATTTCACAACTCAATGTAGATGGCTACAATTCTAAGGATACTAAATACGTTATTTCGAAACAAAAGCAACCAAAAACCGTCTGTTGTATAGAGGTACAACTTTAAAAACAGAAACGTCTGACAAAACGTTTCCAATAAAATAACACATAAATCTCATTCACACGACACAGCTTAGTTGGGAGCAAAAACGTCAAGAATTCAAGAACATTACGGAAGCACCAGCCCAGTTCATTATAAAATACCAGAGGAATATTTCACTTAGCAAGCCTTTAAAAACAAGCTCGCGTGCATGAAGAGAATGTGGGTTGTTCATGTTACTTGCATACTAACGTGTTATTTTCCTACGATGCAGCATGGGGTAAAGTCATTAAGGTTTTTAGGATTCCCTAGCCAAAATGGCAAAAACGGAACCCTTATAGTTTCGCCATGTCTGTCTGTTCGTCCGCGGCTTTGCTCATCAATGCTAGAAAACTGTAATTATGCACGAATATATATGTAAACTATGCCGGAAAAATGGTACAATAAAAAAATCAATTAAAAAAAATTTTAGGCTACCTCCCATAGACGTAAAGTGGGGGTGTTTTTTTTTTCTCATCCAACCTTGTAGTATAAGGTATCGTCGGTCTTTTAAAACCATTAGTGGGTTGCTAAAACTGTTTTTCGATTTAGTGATTTGTTTGCAAAATATTCAACTTTAAAGTTTTGACAACCGGATGGCCTAGTGGTTAAAGAACCTGACTACGAAGCTTGAGGTCCCGGGTTCGATTCCCGTGTCGGGGCAGATATTTGTATGAAAAATACGAATGTTTGTTTTCGGGTCTTGGGTGTTTAATATGTATTTGAGTATGTATCTATCTATATAATTATATTTATCCGTTGGTTAGTACCCATAACACAAGCTTTGCTAAGCTTACTTTGGGACTAGGTCAATTGGTGTGAATTGTCCCGTGATATTTAAAAAAGAAAAATTAAAAAAAAGTAAAAAATTTCATTAAAATCGGGCGTCCCCCATCTAAAATCTAAACCGGTGGGTGGAAAAATTTGAAAAACTTCAGGATGGTAGTAAGTATATCAAACTTACAAGGAAAACTATAACGGTTAAGTTTTCTTGAGAATTATTATTAGTGTAAGAGTAAATAGCAGCCGTATAAAATATACCTAAACTTGGAATATTCCGTACAAAATACGAAACCCTTAGAAAAATATTACTTAATTTTTTCTTAATGGCTACGGAACTTTTTTTAAAACAAGAAAGCCGTCTGGCCGTCTTCAAATCTAGGGTGAATAGGCATGTATAGGGGTGAATAGCCGTGATATTTATTTATTATGTATTAGGCGAGCGTGTTCCATCTTAGTCCAGATCTTCACTTGTGGTCGAACTCAAGCTTAGGGATGTAAATCGCGTACCATGGCTTAAAAGTACGTCCACCTTCTCATACCAGGTGCAGAAACCAGGTATCAAACACTTTCAAAGTATTTTCTGTCCAACGCAACGAGTCGAATACTTGCTTTCTTGCAAGTTCAAATTAAACCTTATAGTTATACAAATAAGATTCAAAATATTCCAATCAAGACGTAAAATACAATAATCTAGTAGTTGACATCCTGCTAGGTCTAGGCTGGCTGGTCAGCCAGGATCTCCGCAGGACGGAACTCTTCAACGGTTAATAGCATCGACTTAAATTTGGTATGCAAATGTAGTTTGGGTGACAATGCAAGTACAGTCAACATAAAGTACAGTCGACAAAAAAAAGCTTGTATTAAAATGAGATTTTATGGTTATGTAATTTTACATTTACCGAGCAAATATTTCGGTTATTTTTAAATGTAGGTACCTATTAAGTATTGCTTGAATTTCATTCGAAAACATTTTTCACAAAAAAGAAATTGCATAAATGTTCCTGTTTAAAAATTTCATGACATTAATATTAAATATTATCCATCATATTCAGCCGATTAACGCAATTAAGAATACGTCATGTTATTATATCAACGCGACTTTATTTTAACTTTCCACCAGCCAAAATCCAGCCACCAACCAGCCTGAAGGTATCCTATGCACATTTTTAGCTTCTGGACATATTTTTCACACTACGTATTCTTGTATAGACTTCAAACTTTTTATTTTTGATAGATGACTCCATTAGATCCAAAAGTGCCAGTCGCGGCTATTGCAGTTCAAAATCATTGAGTTGGATCAGATTCGTGTAATTACAATAAAATTGTACTTAAACAGCAATCGCCGTTAACTAAAGGGTCATCAACGATTTCCACCCGATTTTCACGCCGAGTAAAAACACTTCATCCCTGGAAACCCAATCACATTACCGTTTAAACCTTCAATTATGTTAATTGCATTAATTTTGTATGATTACAATGACATCAGAAAAACCTAATGATGCGTCAGCCATTTTGCTACCTTACAATAACGGGGCAACTTTATTTTTACAGGCACTAAACACTGATATCAACGGTATCACATTCGAAATTGTATAAAGCTGTGGGTGTAAAGCATCCGATGGACGGCAAAGATAACTTTGCGGCAGTGTATTGGCAATTCCATTTAACTTTCGAAATCGAGCGCCGTCCGGATTGGCGCAAATTTAAACATACGAATAGTTTGATTGGTTCGTATGAGTTTGATTCAACTGATACGTTTGAAAATAGAACGCAATTGACATAGTGTTAATGCTTGTACAGGTGAATAACTGTTTTATAGGCTGTTGGCAGAATACGGGCTTCATTTTATCAGTCTGTTCTTGTAACCTGTTCGATTCATGCAATTTTATTGTTTCAGATCTCGTTTATATAACAAAGCGGAAACATTCCAGAAATTCTCTCCACTAATCGACATTATTTATTTACTACTCGAAAATGATGCATGAAGCGTAAGAAATAAAGAAATATAGAAAGGTGTGTGTACGTATGTGTCGTTGTATGGCGACATTTTGACAACTGACAGCTGTCAATACGACCTCTTTTTTTTAATCAAGCAGACCAAGGCACAAAACCTATTAATCTCACGAAAAGTGTGGTTTGCCGGAATGAAGTTTCAATTTATTTTTACAAAAAAATGGCAAGTGTAAGAATATCTACAGGAGTAAAATTAAAATATTATGTGATCCAGAAAATTTAAAATACCCAATTTGGTAGTAATTCTATGACTTTGTCTTTGCATTTATACTATGGCAGTAAAGATTTTTTTATATTTATTTATTTAAGTACTTCTCAAAATCAACTCATTTCTTTTTAACATGATTTCATTATGACAAATAAATGTATCATTATAGTTCTTGATTGAGTAGTGTCCGTTGAAGCATAATACATTTGCATGCCTCTGAACGTTCCGCGCTCTATTTCTTGCTATAGCTCACCATTATTGACTGACTAATACACACTCATTGTTGCCGTAGTATCAGCTTTGTTGTATAATTTAGCCAGTATTGTTGCAGATCCATCAGGAACCCTCCTATTGTTAACGTCGGGTGAACCCACTACGGCAAATTTGCTATTTACCGAGCTAACAAATGGTACTATTAATTATGTATAAACGGGAATTATTGACAGGTACGCGTGAAAGTTAATAATGGTTGATGAAACTTGTTTGGGAAACGTTCATTTAGGCACTACTTTAATTTATTAGTCTACAAGCCGTGACTTGGTTTGACCAGACTTGGGTTGTCATAGATAACCTCTCGAGTCTTATACTATTAACGTGAGTTCAAATCAAGCCTCTGTGTTTTTCGGAATTTATATGAATTACATTTTGAAGTTTTGAACTTTATGGAGAATAAAAACATCGAGATAGAACCCTACATAAGACGAAGCAATGCCATGGTGAGTGTCTAAGTAACGTCCAATCCGCATTGGACCTGTTTGGGAGCTACTTCCCAAGCCCTCTCATTCTAATAGAAGGCCTGTGGCCAGAAGTTGGACGTGTATAGGCCGAAGATAACGATGACGTTCGATCTTTAAGTTCTTTTGGCTAGTAAATGCTCGATTCAATAACCGCCCCGTTTTTTTTATGTTCTCGTCCCTCACAAGCCTATTTAATTATCCAATTAATCAAAACGAATAGGTACCAAACTTGTTAAATGATCAACAAATCTCAGATAGCAGATTATTACGCGTTGCTGGCACCGCGTGCCATTATGATGAGTAAGTTTAGGTTACTTTTACCTATAACAGATGGTGATCCAATAAATTCTAGCGTATAAAAAAATCCAGAGGGTATGCAATTATCACCAACTTGGCTGAAATGCCCCAGGTTAACAACAACGCTAGGTCTAACTGTTTTATTGCCTCTCAAAACGAATGTACTCCGCACTATTTTATCTTTTCTAGAACAATCCATTACACCGCTACGCTAGCGCGAGGACTCTGCACTCGTAACTGGGCATTTCTATCTACCGTTGTACGGTCAGCATCAAAAATAGCTGGTTCCTTTTTTACTCTGTCACATTAACACATTTGTCAATCTTGTATGAGGCTTGTTGTAAGTACGTGGCTGTAAAACGACAAAGTACAAACGCAACCAGCTACTTTTAATGCTGACTGTACCCTGAGTTTATCTCTTCGATTTCAACAAAATTTGGTAGGTAGACTCAGTCCATTGTTACGAAAAAAATTAAGAAAAATTCGTAACAAAACGGACACATCCATACAACATTTTGGGGAAACATCTGGAGACCCTATTTTTCCAGCTTGGAATCATGGACTGAGTCTACATCCCAAATTTTGTTGAAATCGGAGAGATAAACTCAGGGTACAACGGTAGATAGAAATGCTCAACTCCAGCACGCTCCAATTTCATCTACGAATAGAATTGTAAATCCGCCGTGACGTACATATTTTCAACAACGGCGACTTAAAATCCAATATGCAATACGATCGGAATACATTACAGCTTCTGTAACACTTCATAGAATAGACATTTATGGGCGGACAGAAATGCAAAGTGAAATTTACCCGGCAACGGTGCCAAGTTATCTTTGAGTGATATTCAGACTTTATGTATCTCTTCCATTTTTTTATGGCTTCGTTTGCATAAGCATGGTTTTTTCTTTTCCTCCGTTAGTTTTGCATTGATAATAGCTATTTTTGTATCTTTGAAAATGGAATAGTACTTACCTACAATTTTTTTATTGATAACGGCTGAAATCGTAATTCTTTTTTGCATTAAATGTCCCGATGAAGATGTTAAAAAATATTTCAACATTTAGCCAGGGCACAGCAATATTGACTAATAGTAACTAATTACGTAACGTACGTTCTTA
The DNA here is from genome assembly GCF_025370935.1 of Choristoneura fumiferana. Taxonomy (NCBI): domain Eukaryota; kingdom Metazoa; phylum Arthropoda; class Insecta; order Lepidoptera; family Tortricidae; genus Choristoneura; species Choristoneura fumiferana. The sequence goes on from NC_133492.1 coordinate 17,896,352, forward strand.
AAAATGATGTTTAATCATCATCATATCAGCCATAGGACGTCCACTGTTGGGCATAGGTCTCCCCCATGGACCTCCAGTTGCTTCGGTTGGTCGCGGCTTGCATCAACCTTGAACCCGCGGTTTTAACCAAGTTAGCCGTTCATCTCGTTGGTTGGTGAACATTATGCTAGTTTGGGAACATTTCTTGACCATGATTAGGTAAGTAATTTTTTTTTAGTTCATGTCACGAATAATTAATTTCTTTCTTTTTTCAAAAAAATAACAATATTTTAACACCTTTCTGTATGTTTACTACGAAACAAAAATAAAAATGGATTACCCAACAAAATAATTTTAAGAAAATTGCGATAACTTTATATAAATAATTGGACAAAAGTTTGAATCGGACGCGCGGACTAAGAGAGCCGTACAAATTAAAAGCGGGTAAAAGTAAGTTTGTAGCTCATAGTGTTTCTATAAAAAACAAAAAATATTTTTTAACGGGTTGGGATTTTTTCCTAAACTGTTCTGTAAGACCTGTTGTAAGTATTATTTATTCCTTGATGTTAACTATAAATTTCAGTTTGATACCTCCAAGCCTTTCTGAGAAAGACTTTTAAGCAAACAGACGTAGAGCAAAGCTGGTTCCATTTGTGCCATTATGACTCTAGAGCTCTATAAATAGACAGCTATAAGTCAAAGCTTTCCATAAAAACCAAAAGAAAGAATCTCTATCAACGTTAGTAAATATTTTATCAATAACTTACAGAAAACATTTAAAGGTGATATTTTTCTTTATCAAAAAGCGAAACTCTAAAAGGGGAAACTTGTCGTCATTATTTGAGGAACGTGACCCGCCAAAGAGGACGGAAATAACATCATTGTTTATTTATGTGGCAAAACATTATTTTCCTTAGTATTTTTATGTAATAGTAACTCTTTTCTTACTCCATCGGGTCACTAATGCTACGTATGAGACAAAAACAACGTTATCCTGTAGAGTTAGGGTGTTACTCGAGATGTTTCTAAGTTGTTGGTTGACTTCCAACAACTTGTTTCTTTTTTTTTTTTTTAGTAGCTTCCACAATTTTTTTTTTTACTCTTAAACTCACTCCTTTTTGGACCCTAACTGATTACTCCTCTGATCTACTCAAAGGTTGACTGGTAGAGATCCCTTAAAGGGATAAGTCCGCCTTTGTACAAGTATCTCAAAGTTTTTCAATTGTGTTTTGTTTTTTTTCTTTTGTACCATCAGCCAAATATGTGGTCTACCACCCGAAAGTTGATAATCGTTTGCATGTCAACAATAACGCCAATAGACGTGTCTGTCAACTTGAAAGAACTTTCGACTTTAGCGACATATTCACTTGTTTAAAACTTGTTTAAAAATTGGTAGACCACTTATTTGGCTGATGGTACAATAAAGAGTTTACATACATACAAACTTCTAGTGAAAGACAAGCATTTGATTTTTTGTCAATTTTCCATTCAATATTATAAGAAGAGCAAGTAAAGTTCTTCTTCTAAGTCGCTACAGTCTTGGTATAATGCTCATGGTCTTCAGATAAGGATCAGTTTAGTGAACCTTCGTGACGACTTTTTTGGAAAAATAGAGCGGTGCATTCCCCTTGCCTTGCACACCGTAGAGGGGAATTAATAGTTAGCAATAGAGACTGTCCCAGCCCACTGTCATACACATAAAGAGATGCATAGGTACACGTTCACTTATATTTCGCAACTATTCATTTCGCTACTTTTCATTTCGAAATTGCTTAATATTTCTGAAAGTGTAAATATTTCAAGATTTTTATAACACTAACCTAACCTAATTTAAAAGGTTCTACATGATGGCCGTGAAATAAATCCTGAAATATTTATAGTTTTAGAGTTTGCGAAATGAAAAGTTGCGAAATGAATCAGGTTGCCCAACATTAGTTGCGAAATGAACGGGTACCTGCTAGCACAAAGGATTCACCCTAGTACGTAAAAAAAATGATCTGCCAAAGACATTATAGTGAAATGGATTATGAGAAGAATCTAGCATTGCTTGCGATTACTTTTCTTCGTATAGTCGAAGAAACTGAATTGCATGTCCTATCAGTCATATTATGCTATTATGACTGTCCTAGGACAATCGGGTACTGCCTTTTCGCAACGTAACGTTTGGCAACCTGTTTCATTTCGCAAACTCTAAAACTGTTTATATTTCAGGATTTGTTTCAGGGCTATCGTTAGATCCCTTTAGGTTAGGTTAGGTCAGTTTTATAAAAATCCCGAAGTATTTACAGTTTCATAAATATTAGGCAGTTGGGAAATGAAAAGTTGCGAAATGAAACAGGTTGCCAAACGTTATTCGCCGAAACATTAGTAAACCTAGGACAATATATATAATATACGGGCACAACATTTTAAACAAAAGCCGATAGATAAAATGAAGATCGCGTTTACAATAATCCCTATCGATAATTCGGAAGCTCCTCACTACTTGGCAGTCCTCAGAGGGGATTAGCGAGAGGCGAGACGTCCCAACAATGAGATCAAGTGTCGACATGTTGCCTTATCGATCGGGTAAGTGGAGACGGGAGTAGGTATTAGGTAAAACATGGGTAAGGTGAAACTTGTCTTTTTGTTAAAGGGAGCTTGAAGCGGGGTCGTGCTAAGTGATGTTAGTCGTTTACTGCTTGAATGTAGTTAAAAATAATAGTAGTCGCTTTATGAGACCTAGCGAGTTACCCGCACAGTTTTAAAAACTGAATCAACACCAGTCAAGGTCAAGGATATCAAACTTTAGCACCTTGTCGCAGTCATTTCAAGTGTGAACGTTTAAATAAAATTGTCAGATGGCATACTGTGACAAGGTACTAAAGTATAAAGATATCTTTGACTTCGGGACCTTTACCAGGAGCATATAATTTAAAAGTTTATCGTGTTCGTTATAACTAGAGAAGATTATTCTGCCGTCGAAATGCGAATGGGCACATCTAAACTAACTTTTAACTTTTGCTAAACTCGAGAAAGTAAATCTTGAAAGTTTTTTTGTTTGTACATGTTTTTACTTTAAAAAAATAATGTAAAGTAAAAATAGCCTTGCAACGTAATATAGGCATAACTAAAAAATGTGCCTTTTCATATTAACATTTTAGACAAGTAGATACAGTGTTAGGAAAAATAGGCATACTTTCTGTTATATAAGCTTTTCCATTTTAATACTCAACATAATTTAACATTAAAAATTGAGCACATATAGCCTACATAATAAGCTCTTTATTTTTAATATCACTGAAATGAACCTTTTCAACTAAGAATTTTAACCATAACCAAATATGCCTCTGCTTTAATGAATCTAGTAGTAAATCTGATGTAGTAAGTAAATCTATCTCAGGCATTTGTTTGGCTGCAGGCGTTTCTATTTATTTAATAAATTTAACAGAGCGGGTACGATTATTAGAGACAGCTCTCTCATATACCTAGGATTTTTTAAAGCTTAAAGTTTTTGAGGTACGCTTGATGCGCCTCACAAGATTCGAACTCACATAATAATATGTTAGCTATAAAACGCGTCACGTCTGCTGCCAACCTGCACCGCTGTCAATATGACACGGTTCACTAATGTTTCGCAACAACGTTTGGCAACTTGATGCATTTCGCAACTTTTTATTTCGCAACTGTTTAATATTTCTTAAACTGTAAATATTTCAGGATTTTTATGGAACTAACCTAACCTAGCCTAAAGGGTTCTACAGGATGGCCCTGAAATAAATCCTAAAATATTTACATTTTTAGACTTGCGAAATGAAAAGTTGCGAAATGACAACACAATATTTTAGACTATCGCGGTCATTACATTACATTACGCGGTAATTTTATGAATTAAATTCAAATTTTGTTCCGCGTGCCTTAATTTTAACGAAGCTCGATATTTCGGCACAGTTGAGTCGTCTCGTGATCATGCAACTGTGCAGAAATATCAAGCTTCGTTAAAATCAAGGGTACGCAGAACAAAACCCGACGATAATCGAAAATATTGCAATGGTGATGTTCCCAACAATGTCAAATCCATTTAAATTTAAAAGCATTTAATTTGCCACCGTCCCAGACCTTTGACGTACTCATTGAAGAGCGCGCAGTAAAAAATAGTAGTTTAAATTGCATTTAGTTTGAAAATAGGTCGCTCGAGTACTCAAGGAAATTAGTTTCGAATGCAGTTAAAGTGGAGTTTATTTTTAAATTGTAACTATTATTTTGTACTCTAAAGTATACTAAGGGTAATATTATAATGCCTAAACGACGTTTATTTCGCCACGTATAATGTAAGGACCTTGCTTACTTAGGATCGGTACTGACGCGACGCAAAATGGGTGGGATTGACGATCTTGTTAGAGTGGCTGGAAGGAACTGGATGCGAAAGGCACAAGACCGAACGGAAACTCAGCATTGGGTGGATAATGGTTGAAGAAGACGAGAGAGAGAAGAAGAGAATAGTATAATGGGCGTTTAAATAACAACGGCAAAAGCTTATGAATGTTGAGGAGCTGTAGTTGTTTTGTTGTACTTGTCGTGCCCTGTTTTAGAAGACTGACACAATACATCTCTTCCCGTGGGTGTCGTAAAAAGCGACTAAAGGGACCTGGTGCGAGAGTGGGCAGTGCATTCAATTGGCAACTACGTTTTCTGAACTTCGGCGCTATGGTGTGTACCTTCTTAAGGCAGGAGGAAACTCATCATCATCATCATCATGTCAACCAAAAGACGTCCACTGCGGACATAGGCATCCCCCAAGGCTCTCCACTTAGACCAGTCTTGTACTTTCCGCATCCACCACGATCCCGCGATCTTAAACAGGTCGTTGCTCCATCTTGTTAAACTACCACAGTATTTTTCCAAAAAAGGAGCCCTGAAGGTCACTAATGCCCCTTATTTGGCGACTACGACGAAGACTTCATTCAGAAGTGCAGTATCGTAGAAAATAAAAACAATTTAATTGATAACTTTTCCGTTTTTGAAGTCAATTAGAACAAACGCAAGCTAAGACGCTCATACACCGTAATTACATACTTACCTTTAATGAGTTGCTTAGCATCGTGACCTCCATGAATGATTTCCTGGACAGTCTCCATCTTACATGGTCTTCGGCAGCGTGTATGGCTTTGTGGACGTTTATACTAGTGTTGCCGCGAATCTGATCTGTCCAGCGCTTGGGGCTTCCTCTTAGTCGCTTGCCCTGAACCTTCCATGCCATTAGAATTTTTTCTAGTTTCTTGTTTTTATCCTAGCTGTGAGACCAAAGAAGTCGAAGATTCTACGGAGGCAGACCACTGATAACCTCATAGTGAATTACTATACTAATAGTCTCATCATCATCAGGCCTACGCGTCTGTTCCAGACGAATTTTGACGTGTTGCCCGTGCACAACGTCTTTGGCGGCTGACTAGACCGATGCGAGAGCGACATGTTCGTCCACAGACTTGACAAGAATAGTCTGCGGATGTTGGTGTAGAACCGTCTTGGTGTCGTTTCTGTCTCTTTTCAGCAAGTGCCTTGAGCCAGGCTTCATCGCAATAATTGCGATCCTCCAATATACGGTCTGATGACACCATAAATCAGATCATGCATTATTATGCAAGTTCCGTTTAACAACAACATTATTAATCAGAGAACCAAATCTCCACGGGCACATTTACGCTACGGAACCATAAACTGGGAAACTTAATATTCTATATCGTATATAATGCAGCTAACGGCTGCTTGGTGGCCGTTTGTCGGTGCGACATTATCTAAGATGCTTTTACGAGCCACTGAAGACTTATAGTGGAATGACACCTAGATGATAGTGGAAGTCTGATGCACCAGGGGGACTACTACGAAATTTTAAAATCGAAGTTCGTATCGCACCGTCCCTCGTAATAAATAATATTAGCATCAGTGAAACGCGAAGAACTGAAGTTCGAATTTTGCAGTTCGTAGTAAAGGACCAGCACAGCAAGATTTATACCAAGGGTCTTTTTGATAGACAAATTTTGGAATCACAATTGTTTTCATCATTTCTTTCTGTCACACGGTATAAGATGAGGGTAAAAAGAGATGGAGAATGCAATCGTGAACGTCAGTACATAAGATTAGACAATACGGCATCTGAAAACAATTAGTCTTACGTACTGACGTTAGCGATGTCATTCATTATCTCTTTCTACCTTCGTGTTATACCGTGTGGTAGGAAAGAATAACTAAATGAGCCAATCACAAGCGAAACTGTGACATCAAACGGACCTCTCGCTCGATACTAACGATACGATATTTGGCCAGTCAAGAAACCATCATTAGTAACATTTTATGTAATAATAATAATTTATTGAATAATTTGCAGCACAAGATAACAAAATAAAATGTTTTACAAAAAGCTATGTAGCCCTAGTGCAGGCAAACGTGTAACACTCTGTATCGCTAACACACAGTGTGTAACATACAGTGTGTTACCGGCAGTCAGGCTTTTTTTAATTAAGTTAGGTTGAAGTAACGTATTTCTGTAACTTAACCATGAAATTTAATTAGTAAATTAAAATTCAGACTTTGTTAACTTTCTAACAAAATTATAATTGCCAGCAATGTACAGAATAAATAGACAAGTAATAATCAAGGTATCTGTTGGCTGTCATTTACACTTTACTTGACAATTTATTTACTTTGCTGTATGTACATTGCTGGCAACTATAATTTTGTTACAAAGTTAACAAAGTCTGAATTTTAGTTTATTTATTAAATTAATGTTATGGCTAAGTTACAGAAATAAACTACTTTAACCTCCCTTAAAAGCCTCGCTTTCGGTAACACACTGTATATGGCAATTCGAATATCCAAGAGTAATTATCGAATAGTTGAATGACAACTTTGTAGCATTCATTAGTAGCACACGGCGCACGATTGGAGAGTTTTGTTCGAGCAGTACCATAAGTTTTATCGTTCTTTGTTCCAAAGTAAATAAAATGACATGAGTTAAGTCAACTTGTTTGAACTTGCATTGCGAGAATTTAAGTTAACGTACTGCGGGGCTACTACGAAATTTGAAAATCGAAGTACGTGTCGTTCGGTTCCTCTGACTCTTATACTACTTAAAACAAGAGCAAAAGGGACGGTACGACATGATATTTCGATTTTCGAACTTCGGAGTAGGCCCTCTGATTTAGTCGCAACATATTAACGAGTATACCTATAGCTTAATTTAGTTAAAATTTCGTATTATGACCTGTTTCACGGTTTTTAACTCCCAACGCGAAAAGAGGGGTGTTATAAGTTTGACCGCTATTTGTGGCTGTCTGTGGCTCCGTAGCTCGTAAACGGGTGGACCGATTTGAATGCGGTTTTTTAGTTGAAAGCAGGTTTCCTAGCGATGACTTTTAGACATGTTTTAATTTAATAAAATCGATTCAGCCGTTTTGAGACATTGATCTTTGATTTGACAAAGTCGAGGCTTTTCCAACTTTTTGTTGGTTAGTTTAGGTTATTTCCTTTTGAGATACTGAACCATAATCATAATCATAATATATTAATTGTGATAACGGGTACAAACGGTTACATAAAAAGGCAAATAAATGTTAATAGACAAGCTTTCGAACTTTTAGCCCTCTTTAGCGGTGTGGAGAGCATGCGATAAAAACGGTGCGCATACACGGTGCGTCACTGCGATCCCGTGCCGTCACCATTTTTTAAGCAGCGGTTTCGTCGCACCTTAAAGCCACGAGTTGAAAGCGTTGCGTCTATTGTAAAACGAGTCATATTTTTGTCATATTTCGTTTAATTTTATCGCCACAAGTTAAAAGAGAACCTCTTAGGAAGCAACAGCTCTAGTGAGACGGCAGGTCACCGGCATTTCCTCGCATAACGCTCAGCGTAATGTGATCGCCGCTGGCAGCTGCTGCAGCTGGCTTGCAGACTTACAGATGCTAGAAGAGACACCGTGAAGCTATGTTTCTAACCTCCATCGCAAAAAGAGGGGTGTTATAAATTTGACGCTGTCTGTGTGTCTGACTGTGGCATGGTAGTTTTTTTTGGCAAGTGTGTTTCGTTGCGGTAGGTGCTAGGTATGTTTCAATGAACATAGTGTTACTGAAAATTACCAGTCATTTATATCCACCTCTTTTCACCTATGTTTGACTAATAAACGTATAATAATTATATCTGATCATAATATAATAAATATAATGCACTGGATTACTCTCGTGTTAATATGTATTGGACAATCATCTAACATTTTGAAATGTATCTGAGATGTTTCATGATGATGCTTATCATGGTGACACCGCAGCACAAGGTAAAAAGACCAAAAGATGTAATGAAAATGTGATATTTTTGTGACTTGTTGTAGCTTTTTCAAAAAGTTTATATAAATACCAAACTAATTTGGAATATTATGTTTCTATTTTGATCGTTTTTTAATGATTCCTACTAGTATAAGGTATCCATTTCAAGACCTGCACGAAAAACCATGCAACTTGTATCTAAACTTTAATATTACCTACTAACACTAAAGTTATTTTAAAACGAATAACTTCTTTGTTTCTGCAGATGGAAACAAAACTTGACTATAACATTTACTCAACTTATTTCCGCCATAACGCAGTTTAAAAGGCATTATTTTAACGGCCTGCTCGAACTTGCGTCTTAAATAAAATGTTAGTGGCCACTTCCGCGGCGACTACGCTCGTGGCGCTCTATCGAAGCGCGCCCGGACTTCAGTAACGATTATGGCACGATGGCACTTCCAGGAACAATGGCAAAAATGCTATTTACACCCGTGTGAAATTTATTGCCTCGTGAACTAGTCGGTAGAATGCATTCCTGTATGCTGTTATGAGGTTTAAGGTTTAGTACGTTGATGGAGCGTTTACTGTTGGGTACATAGGCATGTTTTTAATTCCGATGTTTCATTAAAAGCTTTTGTTTAACGTGGAATGTTTGTATCACAAAACATTGCCTTGAGCCACTTGCTAGTGTTCGTAATTTGGTCGTGAAATGCAAATTGGATTTGTTACGGCCTGGCCACATCAATACGACATGCCACTCAGCACTTGACTATCTTTTTACAAGCTTTTATTTAGTTTCACCTGTCCCGTTGTTTGTCTGTATGTCTGTAATCAAAATGAAATGGAATGAAATGAAATTTATTTATTTGCAAAACATCATGTTCATGTTGAGATGTTAAAAGTATATAAGATTGATAGTCTCAATGATGACAATTACCTTATAAGAGTAGGCATGCAAAAAATGTTGAATATAAATAAGACGAAACAAGGATAATAATAATTAAATTCAATGTCAACAACACAATTATTTAAGTATGAATACAATCCAAATTGTCAATTTAAACGAAACATCATTAATAACGTAAGATACAGTTTTATTTAAGTTATAATTATGACGTGTAACGAAATTTGTTACTGAAATACTTACTTAAATTAATTACAGAACTAAAGACAAAATTAAAAGGGAATAAGTAATAACTTGATTCACTGTCAAGTTTACAGAAATTTAAATTATCTAATTGAAAAGAAACTATAAAATATATGGAGAAAATTAGTAAATTAAATAAATATATAATCAAAGTGAATTTTAATTCTATTCTGGTTACCATTATGATTCGCCTCGCAAACTTTTATCGAAATACTCATTTAAATTATCAAATCTTGCAAGTTAAATTTGAACAAGTTCCAGTAGTCAGATTGACTTGAAATTTGGAATACTTATGTAAATCGCGTGACAATACAATAATCTAAGTAGTGACATCCTGGTAGTCCAGCCAGAATCGTCTCCGTAGGACGGAACTCTTTAACGGTTAATAGCATCGACTTGAAATTTCGTATGTTTGGGTGACAATTAAATTTTTATGGTAAGGTTATTTACTGTCTGACTCATCGAACTCTAAGTTCAAACCCCTGATCCTAAATAGATAAGTCAGAACCCGTTCACTTCGCGTTGTATTGCACGAATAAATTTTATTTGTTAAATCACTTGCATTCTTGGAATTCATTGATGGCCAGTTTCACGGCTCATTGATAAGTTTTATGTGAATGTGACAGATAAATGTGATGCCGCCTCTGTTTATTCGAGTAAAAGAAACAGAGACAGCATCACAGATAACTGTCACATAATGTTTATCAATGAGTAGTGAAGAGCCTGTGCCCTTAGATTCCCCTCCGGCGTCTTACGTCAAAGTCGTAAAATGTCCAGGTGTCCAGGTAGTAGAATGACCAGGTAGTACAATGTCAAGATCGCTTATCCTAAATTTGGACAATATTTTTATGACGGTACATAATAAATCAATTATAACAAGCTTACCAGTGAACGCGTCAGAAACATACCTGAAAAAAAAAGTTTTATTATTTTCCAGAAAAACAACAAGTTGGCTAAAGCAAATCTTAGAACTAATCACGTTTTTATTTAGAGAGAATTCACGCGAATATATTGAACAAGAATATAATCTGCAAACTTTTAAATTGCTTTCATATTAAAATCTTTTAACTTTATTGCAAACTTTTACCTGCGTGTGGATTAATTTGTTAATCAACCTTGTCTGTCTTTGGAATAATTATATTACTTTATAAGTCCGTACTAATACCGTAAAGTTTGTCTTTATCTATCACTAGCATCTCTGTAATATTTTTTCTGACTTTTATTAAATAATAGATTAGCTTTTTAAACCACATTTTCATGATCATTCTCATCAGCCGAACAAATATCTTCCCTTTAGAACGCCACAATAAATGAAAATTAGCCAATTGCATGCACCGGTTCCTCGCAACTCTCGCAATATAATCAAGTCTTCCTAGGGTGTCTGTCAACTCTTCGTCTTCAGTTTCATGGTCGTCACTTGAGGACCTTTTTTCCGCAGCCGTTATCTGTTCATTTAGCGATGTAGTCCGCCTAATATTGCCCCTTCAACTTACCTACGTATTCTTCGAGCCATCGGTGACTTTGTTCTTCGGATCACATTTTCACTTTTCAAAAGTGATGTTATCAAACGCAAGCTTAAAAATACTTTGATGTAAAATGTTAGGACGGGTTTTTTGTAAAATGTTCTGAAAAGTCCCGTAATTTGGAGTCATATTGAGACTTTTACTTTTGCCGAATGATCTACTATTCTGATTTATCAACAATGTCACCTAAGTTATCGACAATATTATAATGTCAAATTCTTACACGTCCCAAGGTGTTGACTCACATTCTTAGGCAGTTCACTTTAATCAGTAAGCAACTCGTAATCATGCAAACTTAAAAAAAAAATACTATAAGATAAATGCTTGCAAATTCAACATCAGTACGACACGCCTGAGACATAATAAATAATATGAAACAATTAGTTATGTGAACCACATAAATAGCACTGTTTCAGTTACAAATGCGAACAAATTATCACAATGGATCTAAGAATGTGGTTTCAGGCCGGTGACAATTTAGGAATAATACGTTGACCTCGATGGACTCAACGTTAGCAATATACAATGTAGGTTCAGCAAACGTCCCTGAACCTCTAATTCCTTCAACTCAATCTCTCTAGGAGTACTTTCGTTCCTAAGTGCAGCTCTTATTAAATTACCTCCGTAAAATCCAGTCCCATACGTCATCTCATCTCGCGGTAACGGCGTCGCAGCCTGCTCACAAAACTTTATTCGGTCCCAGCCACGACTGTTCGGAACGTTCTAGTTCATTGCTCGTGTCGCCAGTTGACCGTTGCGTGGAAACCGTGTCGAAGGTGCAATGGACAGGAGAAATTGTTCGCACTATTAACGATCGTGCAAAATCGTAGCTGGGTTGTAAATGCCATGCGGTGCCCGTCGTACCAACCTAGGTACTGACGGAGTGTGACTCTCCAGCAGAAATGAAACGAGGTCGATCGCTTGCAGTGGAAAATATGAATTGGAAACTGGCGAGATTTCGTCTGCTATTTCGTACCTCAGAAAGAAAAGATAAAATACTAAATTTATAGACTCTTCGTTCTGCGTCGGTCTATCCGTGTAGTTTTTTCTCTGACCTAAACCGACATGGTATGTCTTTGAAAAGCAAGTGTGCGGTTTTTTGCAATGATCCTCGGCCTATGCAAGTTTCATTGCTGGGAATGAAGCCGCATTAAACTTTATCTGTCGTGTTGTGTTGTGATGCTCACCGTCTTTCTCTCTCTCTACAGCTTTGATGCGACACAACACAAGCCGTCACAACACACTGCATCAGATAAATGTGAACGCAACTATATAAAATGTATGAAACCGATACCGTTCTGATACGTCACGACACAACACGACAAATAAATGTGATGCGGCTTAATCCTCTCAGAATTAGAGAGCTTGGATAAATGTAGTCTCATGCGGGTGCACTGTGGATTGTGAACTTCACAAATACCATTTAATTGCTTAACCCTATTTCGGGCGTGTCACACGCCCTTGGCCGGTTTTAGTAAGTTAATAATACATTATTGTAAATTCCAGTTTATGACGCTCACGACGACCTTGGCCCCTGAATACATTATGACAGGTAAAATGCTAATATATTTTACGTGGGTGATGTAGCAAAAGTATTTTAGGACCACTTAGGCTGTCGTCGTGGTGGCCTAGTGGTTTGACTCATGGCCTCCCAAGCAGAGGATCGCAGGTTTGAGCCCGGGCTCGCGAGTCTTAAAGTTTTCAGAATTTATGTGAAAATTAGATTGGTTTCAAATTTACCTAGTGATACCAATTGACCTAGTCTTAAAGTAAGCAAAGCTTATGTTATCGGCACCAGGCAACGGATCAACATGCTTAAAAACATATTAAACACTCAAAAGTTTAGAACAAGCATTCGTATTTTTCTGTATAACTGCCCCGACCGGGGATCGAATCCAGGACCTCAAGCTTCGTAGTCAGGTTCTCTAACTACTTACTAGGCTTTTCGCACGTCAAATAATATTTGTAAGGTAAGGATAGAAACTCTAGCAACTGTTTTCCTACCTTAACTTTATGTACTAAATACATTAAGGCGCTGTACGTAGTGAAAACTTCAATTTTAGAAAATATTTAAAATATACTTACACAATACTTACAACTGCAATTTTTTATGTATATTTTCAGTCTATTAGCTAGTTTTTGTCTTCATCAAAAACACGATTGCTGACAAAAACCTCGATAGATTATTTTTTTGAAAAAGAGCCTTCTTTTACACGTTAAACCAAATATTATGAAAACTATTATGAATATCAACACAAAATTTGCTTTATTAAATAGTTTTTAGTAGATTTAGATTTATGCTTCATAGATTTCCAATAGGTTGAGTACATCAATCATACCAATTTATTTCGTCTTTGGCAAAATAAAACGGTTCTAGCGCGCGGCGGCGGCCAAGTATTGCCCAGTCGCCAGTACACGCGTGTACGTAGTCGACGACGGACCTGTGCACATTTTTCTAACGCGCTAGTACTACTTTTGAGAGCAAATAATATGGGTAATCGCAGTATTAAAAAAGTTAAGCGAAAGAGGAAACGCATAAGTGAACTCAGAGCACATATGAGAAGCATTAGAGTACCTAAACGGTAAGTACCTACCACACACTAATCGACCGGCTGGAGTCGGGCCGAGTCAGCAGGGCTACTACGAAACTCCAAACTCGAAGTTCGTGTCGTGCGGTCCCTCTCGCTCTCGTACTAAATAGTACAAGTGTCAGAGGGACCGCAACCCACGAACTTCGAGTTTCGTAGTAGCCGTGCTGAGCGGATTTCACATTCGTACTACGACCGCAAGCTGGTTGGCGCGGGCCTCAGCTGCTCACGGACGCGGACGGCTTCGTCCAGATTCTACCGCGACTGCCATACAAATTGTAGGCACGTTGTATAACCTATACTACTCACGGCGAACATGCGGCGAACCTTGCGGCTACTATGAAACTCGAAACTCGAAGTTCGTATCGTACCGTCCCTCTCGCTCTCGTATTAAATAGTATAAGTGTCAGAGGGACCGCAACCCACGAACTTCGAGTTTCGTAGTAGCCCTGCTGAGCGGAATTCACATTCGTACTACGACCGCAAGCTGGTTGGCGCGGGCCTCGGCTGCTCACGGACGCGGACGGCTTCGTCCAGATTCTACCGCGACTGCCATACAAATTGTAGGCACGTTGTATAACCTATACTACTCACGGCGAACATGCGGCGAACCTTGCGGCTACTATGAAACTCGAAACTCGAAGTTCGTATCGTACCGTCCCTCTCGCTCTCGTATTAAATAGTATAAGTGTCAGAGGGACCGCAACCCACGAACTTCGAGTTTCGTAGTAGCCCTGCTGAGCGGATTTCACATTCGTACTACGACCGCAAGCTGGTTGGCGCGGGCCTCGGCTGCTCACGGACGCGGACGGCTTCGTCCAGATTCTACCGCGACTGCCATACAAATTGTAGGCACGTTGTATAACCTATACTACTCACGGCGAACATGCGGCGAACCTTGCGGCTACTACGAAACTCCAAACTCGAAGTTCGTATCGTACCGTCCCTCTCGCTCTCGTATTAAATAGTATAAGTGTCAGAGGGACCGCACGACACGAACTTCTAGTTTCGAGTTTCGTAGTAGCCCTGCTTGATCCCTTTGACAGTTTCACTGACATTTCTGATAGTAGATGCAACAGTTTCGATCTAAGTTTAGATTTTCTCATTTTTTTGCAGGCAAAGGTAATATCTTGCATTCAGCCAAGTTATTTAACATAAATTATTTTAATAAAATAAGATGGTTGCACTTGGTTGCACTAGTAAATTATTGACAAAAACATGTATTCCAACTGCAATCCGGCTGCAAAATGGGAGTTTGGATGCAGTTATTGCGCAGTTAGTACAACTGCACCAGCACTGGACCCGACTGTCAGAGGACTGCATTCCAACTGCCATTTTAGGCAGTCGGAGTGCAGTTCTTACGCAGTTCTGATGTAGTTCTGCCATTTTACAGCCGGATTGCAATTGGAATGCGGTCCGTGTGTACCAGACCGTACATTACGACGCCTACCGCTTACCTTATTAGCGACTTATTTATTATAGGTACTTCGATTTGTAATTTACCTTCACGTAAATCAAAATTCGTTTTGTGGAATCTTTTTATATTTTTTATTTCCATTCCAATTTTTTTTTTCTCTTACGGCCATCCCGTAAACCTAAATTGAAAATACAAACTGAAATATAGATGCACAGAAAAACCAGAAAATAAGACCAGCACTGGGAATCGAACCCAGGTCCTCGGTATTCCGTACCGCGTGCTATACCGCTACACCACTGCCGGTCAACCACCACTGCTGGTCACTGCTGGTGGACCAGCAGTGGTGTAGCGGTATAGCACGCGGTACGGAATACCGAGGACCTGGGTTCGATTTCCAGTGCTGGTCTTATTTTTCTGGTTTTTCTGTGCATCTATATTTCAGTTTGTATTTTTAATTTTGAAATTAGTTTGTCTTTAATTTTTTCTCCCAAATGTATCATCTTTAAGTAAAAGAGAAATAAAGTGCCCGGTTGAAGTGTAGCCTTTAGAAATGGACTTGAAAAATGTATCAAAGAAAACGAAATTCAGATGTAGAATTATGAAAAGGAAACTAAAACTACTGAAATTAACAAAATAGTAATGGTATGACCAGATCCAAGGTCTCCATGTCACGTGTCGAGCACAGTATATATTTGCTGTGTGGAGTGGTGAAAATCATCCCCTCAAAACAGAAATCATACTTACAGATGATACATTTTGGGGAAAAAATGAAAGACAAACTAATTTCATTTTAAATGGACTTGTTACTACCCGAAATTGTTGATATCCTTCGAGCTCGGGAATGCCACTAAGGGAAAAAGAATCTTAATCAAAAATAACTGTAGAACCTCCTCTGACTGAAGAAAAGACTTTCTTCTACATATCTATACTTTTCAAGTGACGAAAATAGGGAAAACATTGCTTCATGCTCCAGACAATCAACTTTGGAATCTCCTCTAAATAACTTTCTCCTACATATCCATACTTCTCAAGTCACGAAATAAGAAAAGCATCGGTTCATGCTCCAGACAATTTTGGAAGAGCTATAAATTTATTTAAAACTAATTGTTGCCGTCGACTGCGTCCGCGCGGAATCCGATTTAGAGCAATTTTTTATTATATCCAAAAATATTTATTTTCCGTAACATAAAGTATCCTAAATGTTGACCAGACTAATAAGCTATCTAACTAACTAACTAATTTGGCTCAGGGACCCAAAGAGGGTCTTGGCCTCCGAAACAAGAGCATGCCATCTGTCCCGATCGTGCACAGCCTCTTGCCAGTCGTGGTCGTCTCCCATTCGTAGTAGGTGGCCGAACCAGCGAAGTCTGTGTGATTTTGTTACGCCGATGATGTTGGGTTCAGCCACCAGCTCCTGGATCTCTCTCTTTTTACGGATCCTCCACGTGCCGTTGTCTCTCTTGACAGGTCCCAGGATCTTACGCAAGACCTTCCTTTCCGCTACAAGGAGTTGATATTCCTCTTTGTGTGTTAGTGTCCAGGCCTCACAGCCATACATAAGGACAGGTCTTACGACAGTTTTATAGATCCTTAACTTTGTATTCTTGCTGAGAAGCCTGGACAACAACACCAATAAGCTATCACTACACAAAATTTCGTTGATTTCTGTTTAGTAGTTTCTGAGTTATTATGATTAACTCAGGGACTTTATACATCCCCTTGGCCCATAGAGCTTATGGTAACGGAAGCATTACATGTCCTCGGTACCGCTCTGCTTTCAGAACATGACATTAGTGCGTTTGAGCTAACTTTGGGGGCGGCAGACGTGAGCTTGCCTTCGGAATCCAAAAGCTTAATGGTTGCTTGATCTGAAATGTATATCAATAACCAAAGTAATTTCCTTGCTCACCCGCGACCCACGATAGCTAAGCTTATGCAAAATATGCGTGTTCATGCAGTTCCTCCACCTCCACACTGTAAGAACACACACAAATCACACAAACCCATCTATCACCACCACCACACTACACTGACGCGTTTCGAACTCAACAGAGCTCATCCTCAGAGTGACACAACCGTACACCATGCTACCAGTTGTTAGACTAACAACTGGTAGCATGGTACCAGTTTAACCGTACACCATGCTACCAGTTGTTAGATGTCTAACAACTGGTAGCATGGTGTACGGTTGTGTCACTCTGAGGATGAGCTCTGTTTGAGTTCGAAACGCGTCAGTGTAGTGTGGTGGTGGTGATAGAACACACACAAATCACACAAACCCATCTATCACCACCACCACACTACACTGACGCGTTTCGAACTCAAACAGAGCTCATCCTCAGAGTGACACAACCGTACACCATGCTACCAGTTGTTAGTCTAACAACTGGTAGCATGGTGTACGGTTGTGTCACTCTGAGGATGAGCTCTGTTTGAGTTCGAAACGCGTCAGTGTAGTGTGGTGGTGGTGATAGATGGGTTTGTGTGATTTGTGTGTGTTCTTACAGTGTGGAGGTGGAGGAACTGCATGAACACGCATATTTTGCATAAGCTTAGCTATCGTGGGGTCGCGGGTGAGCAAGGAAATTACTTTGGTTTATTGATATGGACCTCCGCAAAGTAACGCCTGATTCAATAAATCATTTGAAATGTATATTTCAGATTTTTATTTTATTTATGACGGTGGAAGCATTCTACACTTCTACTGAACGTAGATATAGTTTAGATATAGTTAGTGTTTAGTTTTGTAACTAAGGGGCCCCATACATCCCTGTATTATAATAATATTTTTTTTGTAATTTTTTCTTTAATTGTATACTGTAGTTTTTTAGTACCTATTTTATTTGCAATTATTTTATTTGAAAAAACGACTTTCTGCCAAGTTTCTTGCGGCGCATTCTTCTTGGCAATGAATAATGATGGTATTTCCGAAAGCGCTGGAAGTTTTAAAAATGACGTGTAAAAGTGCCCATTGCGGCCTATTTACTTAATAAATGATTTCATTTCATTTCGTAAAAGTGAACAGACAACTTTTTCTTTACTGTTTTATTATTATATGTATAGATTTGCCTAGCTTGTAATCTAGATTTTCAGATTGAAATAAAAATGTTTTTTATTTGTATTGATTTACCTTTATATCCTTTTCATCATATCTATCTATCGACCTATTCAGTCTAAATGTCTATCCATTACCTACGATACAAATCAAACTGTGGCATGAAGAGGCATAAATAATTTGTTTATTACCAAGACTATTCATATTAAACGAAGATTTTCTTAATTAAACCAAAAAAATGTGTAATTATAATTTTAAGGAAAAATCCGAATTCACATTAACCAGAATACGGATACAAACAGAATAAGGCCGTCAACGGGCTGCGTGACAGACGCGCGAGGCGCCCCGCATTCGCCTCCACCGCGTCGTCTGCTTCACCCCCTCAAATACCGAAAATTCTTCTATAAGCGCGCCTTAATACAAAACTCGACACCGTTAAAACCCACTCAACATTTTCAACTGTCGTCCAACATTCCAGAACGTCGTCGTCTGTGTTTCCAGCACATCTCTGATAAGGGGATCGTTTTCAGTGTATTTGGACCTAGAAAACGAACAATGGACTAGATTCTGTGAAATGTAGTGTGTAGATATGGGTTTGCGTCTGACGCAAAGGGAATGGTGAACAAAGGTTTAATAATTAAGTAAAGGTCGCACTTATGATCACTGTTTTGTGTGAGATTAAAAATTGTCTTTGTAATAAATTCTTAGTAAGATATTGATACGTTTTTATTTTTAGTGTGCAAAACAGCCGTGGTTGCCTAGTGGTTTGACTTAATATGGCTTCTCAAGCAGTAGATAGTGGGTTTAAATCCGGGGTCACTCTAACTTTTATGAAGTTTATATTATATCATATGTATAATATAATCTGAATAATGGTATCCTTTCCATCCCCTGTCCTATCTCCTTATCCTCTTATAAAATTTCCAAAGTCATAATCACATTAACTAAAACAAAAGAAAGAAATCTTTTATTGCTAAAAAAGAGACAATTAAAATTATCTGAAAACAATAAAAAGCAATAAAGTGTGGTCAATGCCTGGGACGATTTAAACCGTACAAATTAAATTCAATAAGCCTTTAAGTACTGGAAACTGAATACCATCGATAATATCGACTGTTAAACGATAAACCCAGCAAAGATATCCATTTCAGCTTAATTGCTCACATTTCAGTACCACACTATTAAATCAAGCCGTCATTTTTGGACGGCGGCGCGCGAGACAGTTCCCCGTTTCCCCATTCATACCCGTCAACGTCGACCGACGTTTTTGACGCGACCAAATTGTGCTGTCATCCGACGGCACCGACCGACCGAATGACAATTAACTTTTCAAATTTGCCGGTTAAATTGATATTTTACAGTGACGCGGCGTTTTGGGGACTCGAGCGTTTATTGTTCGTTGGTATTTAGCTAATTGGTGTGGCGAGTTGTAATGTGCGTTTTGGACGCGTGGCTGACGTGAGTCGTTATGACATAATCAATGAAAAAAAAAATGTCCGTTTGTTTTTTTTGTTTTTTTTTATACGACTGGATGGCAAACGAGCAAGTGGGTCTCCTGATGGTAAGAGATCACCACCGCCCATAAACATCTGCAAACCAGGGGAATTGCAGATGCGTTGCCAACCTAGAGGCCTAAGATGGGATACCTCAAGTGCCAGTAATTTCACCGGCTGTCTTACTCTCCACGCCGAAACACAACAGTGCAAGCACTGCTGCTTCACGGCAGGATTAGCGAGCAAGATGGTGGTAGCAATCCGGGCGGACCTTGCACAGGTACTTAATAAAAAAAAGACAATACACAAAAAAAGATAAAGATAAGCTCACCTTTGTTCGCCTCTCTGTGTATTTGTATTTTTATTTTTATGTGCAATAAAGAGTTTACATACATACATACATACACAAACAAACAAACAAAAAGCATAAACAAAATATTGATTGCCACTCATAAACACATCCTGTCCAATGAAGATCCGTTTTAATTAATGTATTCTGGCGATAAAAAAACTTTAATCTGTGGTAAGTAGATAGCCTTAATCTTGTGGATGATACATTAAGCTACGTTTTAATCCGCATAGTCCTATGGGATCCTACGTAAAATACGAAGTCACAACCACTAAGCCTACAAGCATGGAATTTGGCATAGGTGTTTCAAACAACGTGTGATTATTGATAACCCCACCGGTATTCAGTTAATTAATTTAACCGCTAAACCGAATGTCAATATACAAGAAAGTAGAAATGTTAGCTAACACTCAAAAAGAGACCACCGATTAAGATTATGGGGTATTCGGAGTTTTCTACAAACAGCCTACATCTAACTTTGAATTTAATTAAACAAGCTTGAATCTGAGTTTAACCTATCTTAAAGTCTAGTGTCATAAAGCATTCAAATGCATATTTAAATGTTCCAGTCTTACCAACATCATAATACATTGGCTTTAGCTTTTCCACCGTCATGTTGCATATTGTACATTTTTCTCAATTGAATGCTGAAACCAGATTTAATTAAGCGCTTTGTCCTCAATAAATCCTAAACCCTTTGTGCAAATCAAACAAACAACAGGGACGATTCCTTTGTAAATTAATCAGATTTCTAATTTAGGAGTTGTTGGTAGAAATAATTCGCCGAAATACTTAACGTCTGTTACTTTTTTGGTAATAAATACCTAATATTTAACGTAATTTATGTGATTCGTAAAAAGTATGTAATGTAAAAGAAAGGATAAATATTTCAAACGGACAAAATAATTCATTTATTTAAAACAAATATTTTAGAAACGATTTTTATTAAATTATAATCAAACAGCTACCAGTGACACAGACGTTTGCGGTTTATTCACAGTTAGCTATCTTATAACTACAACAATCAAAATATTAATCAACTCTTCATTACATCTCTTTGATGAAGTCGGGAGTACCTCAAGGCTAGCTTTTAGGTCCCATACTTAATTCAACTGTCACAAATGAAAATCCGTTGTTAATAATTGAGGATTTACTTAAGTGCTTTGAATATTTAATTAGTTAGAACAGACGTAAGTGTATACCTACTTCTCTGCTTTGGGTAATAATGGCAAAGTAAAATTGTACGTATTAGTTGAACATTTCCAACTAATTATCCTGTTTGCAGACAGTTGTAGAAGTTAACAAAAGTGTCCGCGAGGCGTCGCGAGAATTGTAGTTGAGACGCGCAGGGTTGACGGAGCTATGAAAATTAGCGTAAGAAATAAAAACTTTTTTATTTGTGATAAAACTGCACACATTGGCAAATTGGGTGGAAATAGTTAAAATGTTTTAACGTTATTCTTTGTTAGTGCTTGCTAGTTGTTTGATTGGTTCTTGTTTGTGACAATGTTTCCGTAATTATTAAGCGTGTGTTCAAAAATTGTGCTTGTCATTAATTAAATCCTACTAATATTATAAATCTAAAATTTGGTGAGTTTACGTGTATGTGCGTGAGTGTGTGTTCGCCGCAGAAGCATTATATCAAACCACTAGACCACCACAAATTAAATTAAATTAAATTTAATTATTTTATTATTTCTGTCGGTATTATATAGGACAATACAGCGTTATTAGTTAAATACATACGAATCACGAAATTGGGCTAAAGTAAACAAATTATACAACTAAATTATAATTTACCTACTATTATTTTATCATATATTTTTTTTATTTCATTTTTTTTATTTATTGTAATTTTCATATGTTATATATGTACAATAAAGAGTTACAACAACAACAACAACAACAACTTTAAATAGTGTATCATCATGTCAGCTGAAAGAAGTCCACCGCTGGACATAGGCCTCCCCCAAGACTCTCCACTCAGACCGGTCTTGTGCTTTCCGCCGCGATTCCGGTCGGTCCGGTCGTCGCTCCATCTTATTGGAGGCCTACCGACTGCTCGTCTACCGGTCCGCGGACGCCATTCGAGAACGAATCGAACGAGAATAAATAAATAGTGTGTAATGTCGACATAATTTCTATATCACTTTACTAATTTGAACATGAAACTACCGTGAGACTCACTCATATTAAATATAATGACCCCCCCCCCCGGATGTGTGCTACCCTACATTTGACAGTTGTAATGATGATGAAAACGCGGGTAGTTGTGTGCCGGTGTCAGTTTCGTCGGGTAGTCGTGCGAGCAGAGCGGCGGCGCGCTGAGTCGCGTTGCTCCGAAGACGAAGGGCTACGGATTAGCCCGAAACATGTCCAGCTAAACTCGATTTAAGACGTGAGTTATCCGGGTCATTATATTTAATATCACTTTACTAATTTTAAAAGATTTTAAATGTTTATTTTAACAGCCCTAACAGTAGACGTGATGACGACAACAGCAAACAATAGATAGGGAAGACAATGAGGGAGTTCTCAACTCGCCACCTTTTTTGATATCGGCCTTGTCTAAGCGTTTCGAAGCTCAAGTTTAAATAACAGGGGTACCTGTATAGGTACAACACTAGGGTGTTGATTTAAAACTTTGTCGGAGTATGCAAATAGTTGAAGTTTCTTATGAAATTGTGTTGGATAAGAAATACCTTTTGAAAATTCTACATAACTTTGTAATACTGGGATTCCTAAGTTTGTTCGTTCTGAGCTAGACTTTATAAGCAAATTGTTTGTATAAGCATGTTTACTTCTAGTCGCATAACTAAATTGAACATGAACAGTACTTAATTTACGTGAACATTATTTGAATTTATTGGTGAAATGAAACGCTTGAATTAAAAATTATTGTTCCTTTTACAGGGAATACCGATTAACGTCATAACATTTTCTCAGAAACAGTGATAAATATGGGTATACTGAAATAAAACCGTCGTTTATTTTCCTTTATTTCATGTGCTATCTTCCTCGTTTAATAAGAGCAGACTTAGAAGAGCTCTCATTATAGGCTGGTAATTAACTTGAATTAAAATCAACTCAGATCGAGCTATCCGATATTTATACGCGTAGCCTTATAATTTTCTCTGATATAGGTGTATTTAGACATAATGTTATGCTTCATCATTTTATGTTCATGACTTTATTAGTTTTCCTTTATTAGTATTAGTAAGGTCCGCCCGGATTGCTACCACCATCTTGCTCGCTAATCCTGCCGTGAAGCAGCAGTGCTTGCACTGTTGTGTTTTGGCATGGAGAGTTGGACAGCCGGGGAAACACAAGTGTACCACTTGAGGTATCCCATCTTAGGCCTCTAGGTTGGCAACGCATCTGCAATACCCCTGGTGTTGCAGATGTTTATGGGTGGTGGTGATCTCTTACCATCAGGAGACCCACTTAGATGGCAAAAGAGATCTTCAGTCTTTGTTTACTTTATTTTCTTATTCGTCGCTTCTTGAATTCAAACGCAAAAAACACAACTCCTTAGATTTGTTTTTATAACGATGAAAGAATTTCCATGTTCTAGTCACAAAGTACACAATCATTTTCAGTATACAGGATGAAAAATTAATCCTAAACCAAATTAGTGTTTCAATATTAGATTGTTATAATTAATGCATTAACGCATTTTTTTAATTATTGTGATAAAATTAAAGATGTTCACACTTTGTTGAAGTTAAAGCACAAGCTCAAAGTACGGGAATCTCAAATTAAATGTCACCAACTTGAAGATGTTAATCTATTCGTATTATATTGTTCAACATTCAAATCTGTTGCTAAGAAGACATTCATATCTACAGCGTTTTATAAAATTAATGATTTTAATATAATGAACAAGGATGCTTGGAATTAATTGACGATCCCTTACTTAGCGTACTTATCTTATACTGTTTTAAAAATGTAGTATTGTTAATACTTGACGTTATATGTCATTTAATAATACTAAATGTAAGTCCGTTGTAAAAAAAATATATACCTTGTTGAGTTTCTTGTCGGATCTTTCTCAACAGAGCTTTTTCCGAACCAGTGGTAGATTTTTTGACATTCATGAGTTCTTGTTAAATTTTAAATTGATAACCAGAGCTCACAAATCTGAGTTTTTCAAAATTTATGTGTGAAATTACATTTGGAACTTACCAAGAGCTTTACGGTGAAGGAAAACATCGTGTGGAAACTGCACAAACCTGCGCAGCAATTTAATGGTGTGTGTTAAGTTCCCAATCTGGATTGGGCCCGCGTGAGAACTACCAAATGTTACGTTCGTGGGGTGGGTTCGTGATTGAAAAGCACTTTTAACACCGATGAATAAGAGTAGGATTTATTTTCACACTGTTACTTAACTTTACAAAACACTTAAAAACAGTTCACAGTAATTTCGCACTCGAAAAACTCACTTACAAGTCGCTTTGATTCTCTTCGATGTTTATCGCTCGGTATCGCATTCGAAAACTGTCCTCCGCCACAACCTCACCCGGCCTCGGTGAATCGGTCCACAAAGTTCGAGAACAGTCCAGCTAGGTCGTCATACCTACATCTCGAATGTTCCAGAAACGAGTAGAGTGTTTGTCTCTTTCATGTGCTATCCTTGTTAACACCTTCTCGAATGTTCTCAGTACTCTGTCATGGCTGGGATGATGACGATGATGATGATTGTACAAAAGTTGCAACGTAACAACAAAGCTTAGTCCCTGCAAGTTATCATTTACTACTCAACAAATGCGATGTCACAATCGCGATATGACAAAGCGTACGTGAAGCCAGCAGTGCTTCAGAAAAAGCTATGGCGAACTCGCAACTCGCGCACAAAGCGACAATAAGGCACAAAGGTGCCCTGCTTGTCTGACGCACACTCGATACATTGATAGATCTATAGTTTTTAAAATACGAGTGTTTGTGGCTTGAAAAGGTACTGTAGTGGGTATCACAACAGGAATAGAACTGGAGACTGAATAATGTACTTGTACAAACGACTGTGTTTCCAGGACTCTATATCTCAAAATGTACAAGTGCTGCAATTCTATATAATTGTCTCTTATTTGTATGAGAAACTTTCTTTATTTTTATTTTTTCTATGGTACCTATTACCGTATCTAACCGCCGTGGAGATTAGTGTCCAAAATTACATTCATATTCCAACATAATAAATAAAGCTGAATTTGTTCAAGAAGGTTCTTTTTCGAGTTTCTATTTACTAGAAGCAAGAGTTTGGGCCGGGTATAAATGATTAGTCAGTCAGGACTTTTCAGTTTAAATGTATAGTGTAGGTAACTTAAACGATTGTTCACAACAAACACTCGAAAGAGAAGATCGAGTCACGTCGATGCCTAAAGTCTATTGACCTAGAGTTCAATTAGTATTATGATAACGTCGCGGAATAACAACTATAGTTTAATTATCGCAAACTGTATGACGGGCGTCACTTGTCACCGTCAGAACTGAGTTTCGTAGTACCGGGCATACCACGCTTATATCGTACAGCGTTTAATAATGCATTATGTGAGGAAATAAAATGCATAACCTCAGAAAAAAACTACACAAAATCAGAGTGAATACAGAGTATGCGATATATTCATGTCAGCCTTAATTATTTAAAAGTTACGGCAATGTTTGATGCTGTGGTTATAAACATAAGTAAGGTCACCCAGAGCTATTGTAGCTGGGGGGATATTGTATCTGAGCCGTCTGATGGCGTCCTTATTTCTTCTCGGCCATTTTACGTTGTGTTCGCCAGAAGACTGTCTTCACATAACACACACGAACATGGCGAACATAGCCTCACAAGGACGCCATCAGACGGCTCAGATATAAAATAAAAAACCCTAAATAACTTTTTTTTCTGATCTTTTTGTGTTTTTTATTGTAAGTATAATTTGAATTTTACAGCGCATTGGTTTTACTTTAATGCTGTAAATTTTTTATTGGCAAATAAATAAATTTCCCCCCCAGCTACCACAGCACCGGGTCACCTTAGTATTATTTGCTACGGAACCCTTGTTCTCCAAGTCAAAACTGAAACTATTCGATAGATCTGACTTTTTTATTCCATATTCAAATTCAGCGTCACGTGCCTTTTATCAAATACACAGATTGATATTTGACAAACAAATACTACAAACATTTTGCGAGGCAATTGAACTAGGCTTTTGAAGGCTCGATGACGGATCATCGGCTTGATGTTAGCCTTTTTTAACGAGCCACTATTTGTTTTTTCCGCTGGAATCACCGTGTACTGCCTCCCTTGTTCAGGATTACAATCAGTTTTAAACGAACACCTTTTGATTCATTTTTCAAATAAAAACATTTTTTTTTAAACTTATAGCTGGAAATTTATTGAATGAGGCGTGACTTTGCGGAGGTTCATATCAATGAACTAAAAGAATTTTTCACCCGCGACCTTATGATAGCTACGTTTATGCAAGAAATGCATACAAGCATAATAATTTGCATAATGTTTATAGTTGGCATAAAAAAATGTGGCCGGCATCTCCTGGTAAGAACGTCAACGTCTGTGTTAGAAGGCTCCGGCTGCCTTTTGAAAAAAAATGTGTACATATACACACACATATATATCCTTCCCCACACATACGCATACAGATACACAGGTACGCATGCCCGCATACAAACACGCGTGCTATCTTGCAAACCGTGTTATTTTTGATATCCGTTAACTTTAAGGGGACAATCTACAGGTCAAGTGAAGTTAATTTCTCCAAAGACACTAGTGGCCTAACTCTTACTGTTTAAAAGATGATCAAGAGTGAAGATAATTAATTATTAGCAGTAAAACAGCATAAAGTTCCTTAATTTATGTTTTTTTTTCAAAGTCCATAACTCATCCGTATTTAATTCACACATTTAGCAAAAAAAAGTTAAATATATGTTTTTTTTAATTTGCAATTTAACAATTAACAATGAATGTGAAGATTATTATATGCAAGAAAAAAGTTTTTTATTTTGGAATTTTTTTTTTAATTTTCGCGATAAACTTAATTATCAGTTAGTTCATCAATGAACTGAGTCGTCTGCCGAAGTTAACGGATGTCAAAAAAACACGGTGTAAAGGTAAATAATTTTCGAAAAACTTAGTGATGCGAGCCGGGGTTTGAACGCACGATCCTCTGCTTGAGAGGCCACAGGTCGAACCACCAGGCCACCACGGCTGGTACCCACCCGATTACGTAAGCCTACTTAGCTTACTAAAGCTAATTAAGTTGGCAAGCGCCAAGATCGCAAACGCCTTTGTCCGGATCCCATTGTGCGCGTTCCCATTCACACTCCTTCGCGACGCTGCTGGTGTATTTGTGAATGTCTCTTCGCAGAAATTATGTTCGCGTACATGTGTGTACGTTCATTATGGAATATTATGTAAATATCATTTTCGAAATTCATGTGCGTAGTTACATTTGAAATTTACCACGAGCTTTGCGGTGAAGGAAAACATCGTGAGGAAACCTGCACAAACCTGCAAAGCAATTCAATGGTGTGTGTGAAGTTCCCAATCCGCACTGGGCCCGCGTGGGAACTATGGCCCAAGCCCTCTCATTCTGAGGGGAGGCCTGTGCCCTGCAGTGGGACGTATATAGGCTGGGATGATGTAAATAAAAATGTAGAGAGGAAATAATTAGTTGGATGCTTCTTGTGCCTGAAGTTGTTGTGGAAAATGCATGTGTCGCACTAATATTATAAACGGAAATGTTTGTAAGTCTTGTTTGTTTCCTTTTCAACCAATTCAAATAAAATTCAGCATAGGTACGGATATTTTGAGTCCCGGAGAAGGACATTATATTGTAGATATAGTTCTTATCCCGGAAAACTTCTTAAAAAAAAAGAATCTGTTTATTTCAATACATATTTAAAAACAAAAAAAAAACTTCCGCTTAGACTCTAATCTTGATATTTAAAGATTTTATCCAATCTAATTAAAAATCAAATTATAAAACAAAATTTATGACTTTAAGGGGCGGTTTCACCCCCTATTGATAAGGATAAATGACATAAATTGTTTGGTATCATATATGGTACCTATTATGTTAGTGACTAACAGTTAGTCGGAAAGGCTGTTTGCCTATCAGCAATTTTTTATAAATATTTACCAGAAGATTTCCAGTTTTGTTTTGCATAGCGCGTGGCAAAGTGTTCATAGTTTCCGTACGTTAGCGATAAACGGAACCTACGCGGACGGAGTTGCGGGCAACTGCTTTCAACGTAGGCTACCGAAATTAATATAAATGCTGGCCTCATTTATATTAATTTCGGTTCAGACGTTAAGGTAACAAACAAACAGACTTACAAACTTCCGGATTTATAATATTAGTGGAATTATCAAGTGACAAAATGGCTGTACCTAAGAGCACGATAAATACGAATTATTCCAGTAAACTATGCCCTAGAAAACCAAACCATCATCTACTGTTTCTGAAACTTAGCTTACTTTGAGATCTACCTTAAAGCAGCACCACAAAACGCGTCCCCAATATTCTAACAAAACAACCGAACGAACCAGAAACATTTTTATCAGCGCAGCCACTGAACAACAATGTGCTCGGGAGCCGTGTTAACCCTTAAATTGGCAAGAGTACAAAAATACAAAAACAAGTGATACAGTATCATACCTTTATTTAATACCGTCTTAAGGTCTACAGAAAAATGAAAAAAAAATCTAGCATTATTGGTTTTTCAGAAAATCTATGTACATCACCATGCACCCCGCCAATTCGATAAGAACAAAGTAACATTATTTTGTGTACACGCTGGTTACCGCTGCCAATCAGGCAGTAAACTTTTATATAAAAAAACCTAAATTATTTAAAAAACATCATTTATACTTGGTTTTGGTATATATGGTATAGGTATTTTAACTAAATGTAAACAAAACACCGTCAATTGGTGTCTTAAATATTGAAATTTCCCCATTAAACTATCTAAACATACTATCTGTATTGAAATACACTAGTCTAGTTAGTATTACAATGATAGACAAGTAAAATGTTTAAATCTTTGAATGTGACAAATCTAGCAACTGAAGTTTGTTTACATTTAGTTAAATACTCGTACCTATCCAAATCAAATATAGTGTGGAACTGTCGAAAGCAATTTCGTGTTTTCGTTTTTCCAACAGCGAAACAAAGGGGCATATATATGAGTTGCTCTGAAGATGAGCTCTGATTGAGTTCGAAACGCGCTCTAGTGTAGATGGCGTGGCTATGGATTGCATAGAGTTTAATGTGGGCAAAGCATCATATTAACTGTGGATGGCTAGGGCAGAACTTTTTCTCTAATGGGTGAAAGAAGCATCGTGCATGCTTTCAGAATTCAATCGGTTTTGGATATACATATATATTTATCAACCTCATGCTCATCCAATAAGCAGTATAGCAAATTTAAACGTTCCAAAGAAGAGTTTAGAGAAGGTGTATCAGAGCTATCATCAGAGTCGAATTGTGGCGGTGCGTGCGGTTTAATTTCCTCGTCCGGATTAGAGCCACAATCATAACATGCATTTTCTACGGGAATTAAAGCTAAAATCTTATGCGGTCGACTTTATGTTAAGCACTGCAGACAAAGAAAGAAAAGCATACTGTTTAAAAAGATTTAAAATAACAAGGGGACGTAAAATCGTTAATTTGAAATCAAAAAAATCTACAGGGAACTTGGTAATGTACACCGTAGTTACCGAAGTTAATTCACCTTGTAGTTGGCAACGTACATGGTGGTTACCGTAGTTGAATGTAAGTACTTCTTCACAAACTTGGCGACGGTAACCGTGGTGTACGTTCTAATTTAACAGTGACTATCGTTGTTATCATGCTGAATGTATACAAAAGAACCAATTGTTCGTATACTTTAGCATTTTTTCATAAAACACAAAACATAATAAGCATAACTTGCAAAGAAAAAAGTTGAAATTTTTTAATAAAACTTTCCCTAGGTACTAGAATGCGACGCCGCGTTGAACTTATTTTGACACTGACGTTAATTTGAAATTATTGCCCAGTCACATATTTTTCAACCATTCATCATAAAATTATTTAGTAGTTTTTAGTCATAAAAGTTTCAAAAAATATATATATTGATGATAGGATTTTTTATTAACTAACGTACACGGTGATGCACAGTGCCAATTTAAGGGTTAAACAATTTTATGAGAATATCCAATGACACTCAGTTCGATGGGGCATACGGTTTTTTCGATTTGACGCGCTCGAGTGAAAGTGCGTCATGAGCTATTTGTAATAAAGTTGAGAGTGCGGGGGATTGCAGTTAGAAACATGGTGCACTAGGGATGTTATGAACTTATGAATATTTGGCTATTATTCGGCATTGAATTGAAAATCTGCGTCGTAATATTTAACTGAATTGTTACTCGCAATACTAAACTACTTTTATCTAAAATAAAATGCTTCATGCTATCAAGGATTGTAAAAGCAGTCATTGTATTAAAAAGCTAACCCTTATTTGTATAATAAAGATTCCGACGACAACGGCTATCTTTTACCACTAGTAAATACACACATCAATAAGTCTTGGGGTATTCGATTAACCCGACACCAATTTGATGTTTTAACTTATCTGTTGTAATATTAAAATGTTCAAAATTGTCTAAGGAAGGAGTTCGCGCAAATACAAATTGCTTGTTCCCAAAGATAGACTAGCTCTGTGCCGCAGCAATGTGTACAGCATGGCTATAAAAATTTATAATAAGCTTCCGCTAACGCTTTTGTCACTGCCGCGAAATAAATTTAAAGGGGCATATTACATTGGCTTGCTCTGCATAATTTTTATAATTTAAATGAGTATTTCGATAAAAGTTTGCGAGGCGAATCATAATGGTAACCAGAATAGAATTGAAAATTCACTTTGATTATATATTTATTTAATTTACTAATTTTCTCCATATATTTTATAGTTTCTTTTCAATTAGATAATTTAAATTTCTGTAAACTTGATATTGAATCAAGTTATTACTTATTCCCTTTTAATTTTGTCTTTAGTTCTGTAATTAATTTAAGTAAGTATTTCAGTAACAAATTTCGTTACACGTCATAATTATAACTTAAATAAAATTGTATCTTACGTTATTAATGATGTTTCGTTTAAATTGACAATTTGGATTGTATTCATACTTAAATAATTGTGTTGTTGACATTGAATTTAATTATTATTATCCTTGTTTCGTCTTATTTATATTCAACATTTTTGCATGCCTACTCTTTTAAGGTAATTGACATCATTGAGACTATCAATCCTATATACTTTTAACATCTCAACATGAACATGATGTTTTGCAAATAAATAAATTTCATTTCATTTCATTTCATTTCATTAAGGGTAAAAATGTCCATAGGCACTTTTGATGAATGTGATTCTAAATTATATCCGGGGTTCAGCTGAAAACCAGCGCTGCAGCTCTGGTTACAGGGCTACGGCATATGCTGAGCTGAGTCCTTTTGGCATCACACTACAGCACAATATCTCTTATTTTCTTCTCTTTTCCTATTTATGTTTTTACTGTGTTTTTGTTGTGATGTAGTGTGTTTTTCTTGTCAATAAATGTTGTGAGTTTGAGTTTGAGTTTGAGTTTGTATATCATCATTATGTATACTATTAAGGCTATTACGGCATTATTATGGCTTTGAATATTATCTGCAAACCTTAATCGCACGTATCTCTTGCCGAATATTCGTCGCAACAGTTCGGAGTATGGCCGAAGATTTGATCAGCAGTATTCGGCCAAATCACTATTCGCATCTCTACATTGCACGTGAAATTTCATCGCTGTAGGTGGTAAATTGTAGCTGGAAATCGCGCCAATGAATCAAGATGCCGAATGGATGGTAGCTTCGTTAGTCATTGTAAATTCTAAAAACATGTTCAGCTTTTGCTTCGGTAAAGTATTGCCTTCGTGCGGTCGAGAGATTATTGGGAAATTATGATGTAATATCAGAAATATTATTATATGGCTTCGAATCACGATTTCTAACAAGGTTATGTACAACTGCATTTGTAACTATGTACCTAGAGTCGAGAAAACTGACGCTATTATTTCTTTGGAAAATGTATGGGATGTCAACATGACATTATTTACGAGTAAGTAGCACAATGATTCTACCCTGGTAGTACGTAATTCAGTTCCTTCGACCAAGGCTCGGATACCGGTTAAATTTCCAAACCGTTATCATGTACTTGGCGCAAAACCTTTTCATTTAGGTTTCGTTCGCGAAACCGTTATTTTTAAACCGGTTTTTAAGGGAACATTTCCATAAAGTTCTTGTCAGATTAACCGGTTTAAAACAATAAAAACCGGTTTATTCCGGCGCAGGATAAACGTCGCCGCCCGCCGCCGGCCGGCCAGCTGTCACTCGTCGAATAAACCGGTTTATTTAGGTTATACTCAAGTTCTTAAAAACGTTCGCGTTCTTATGAAAGTTCGGAGTTAAACCGAAATAAACCGGTATTAACTGCTATTTTATAAACCGGTTCCGAGCCTTGCCTTCGACTATTTCTATGTATTTCATAGGAATCTTTCAACCTTATATTCACCTACTTACTATGTTTGTGTTGATAAAAAACTTGGCAATTAAATGCAGTTTCGATGACAATACCATAATATATTAGTACCATCGAGCATATTTCACAATAAGCCGAAAGCCTAGACACTGGAACCCGCAAGACAAAGCAATGTAACCAGCCATGTTTGCAATGTTTGGACTTGTTAATAGTCTTACAATATATTTTTAACCTAGGTGGTAACCTGTTATTCGCCATGTAACATTTTAGTTAAGTGTACAATTGTTGTTAATTAAGGCTGGTTGGTTTCCTGAACAAATAAATAAATAAAAACCCCCGACGCAAAAAGAGGGGTGTTATAAGTTTGACCGCTATGTGTGTCTGTCTGTCTGTGGCATTGTAGCTCTTGAACGGGTGGACCGATTTGAATGCAATTTTTTTAATTGAAAGCAAGTCTTCAAGCGATGGTTCTTAGACATGTTTTATCAAAATCGGTTCAGCCGTTTTGAGATATTGAACTTCGAAGTGACAGAGTCGGATTTTCCAAATAAATTAATATCCAAAGTCTGATGATAAAGCATTCAGGCAGTTATTGGAAGTCCAAAGCAGGACGACATAACATTGTTAGGTCTTGTTAGAAAGGGTGTATTTTGACGAAGTGTAGTTTCCATGGTCTGATAGTTTTTTAAGGGCATCGTCATCATCATCTCAGCCGTAGGACGTCCACTGTTGGACATAGGCCTCCCCCATAGACCTCCAGTTGTATCGGTTGGAACCTGCCTGCATCCACCATGAACCCGCGACTTTAACCAGGTCACCCGTCCATCTCGGTGGTGGACGTGTTTTAAGGTAATTATCAATAATAGGACTCTATAATACGTAAGCTTTAGAATTAACATCGAAGCTGCTCATTTATCTCTTTCCATCAAAATTGCAAATTCCCCAAAATTAAGTAAACTGACTCTCGGCAATTTGCATTTCCTTCACAAAATTCCAAAGTTTCAAGGATCATTAACAAATGTTCTGAACTTAATCTCTGCTGCCTCAGTTTATTACCAGTAAGCAGGGTACTTTTTAACTTCATAGAAATCAAACAAATTGAATTTTACATTTATTCCTTTATTTTTGTTTCTGGAATTTTCAAGATGCTGTTTGGTAAGATAACAATAAGTTTTCTGTATTTGCAGCGAGTTGGTTGACGGAATACTTTATATCAGCTAGATGTTCTCTGCTTTTCTTAAAGCCAAGCCTGCCCGCTTTATTCAAACCTTACCCAAATGATCTTTCTCGGATTCTAATAAAAAATCTATCTAAATACTTTGAGAGATGCAGACTAACATTGTACTTAGATTTTTTTCCACTTGCCGTTTCTTTGTAAAAATAAATTGAAATTTAATTTCGACAAACCACACGTTTCGTGGGATTAATAGGTGTTGTGCCTTGGTCTGTTTGATTTAAAAAACAGAGGTCGATTGACAGCTGTCAGTTGTCAAATGTCGCCGTACAATGACACATACGTAAACACACGTACGGACGTATGGCAACAACTGACAGCTGTCAGTCCAACCTCTTTTTTTAATCAAACAGACCAAGGCACAAAACCTATTAATCCCACGAAACGTGTGATTTGCCGAAATATAGTTTCAATTTAAGTTTACAAAAAAACAGAAAGTGAAAAAAAATCCTTTCTACAGGAGTGAGCTACATTATAAGTCTACTATCGATAAAAATATAATATGGACCATCCTAGAAAACTTAAGGTACCCTGGGTGACATTAATTGACTTAATTAACCATCTCAAAGTTAGTAAAGATTGTGTTATGGATATTAGGTAATGGATAAACAACTTACACACACATCTTATACATACTTAATGACATATAAGTACCCAAAAATCGACAGCAAACATTCGTATTTTTGCCCCGACCACTTTGTGGATATCTCTGACCACTCAGTTAAGCAAACTCAGTTACCAAAAAGCGAATTATACAATAATACATCTATCATAAATGCGACTAACTACCATCCCAGGATAATAAACGAGCAAACCAAAAAACACCTACAGTTTTAAACGCGCCCACAAATCAACCCGCACTATGGCACGGCCATCACATAATCTAGTAAGTACACGTACACTTGCCAACATTTTGAGCCAACAATCTAAACAACTAGCCCGAACTAGAGCAACCGCATCGCTCCGCAAACACTCTGATAAAATGAAGTGCAGTGCCGTCGCAAATTTGATGCTGCGATCGGCAAGCAAAGCATTGACAACCATGCGGGGCTGTCAATTAGAGACTCGTGCTGACGCACGATAAGTGGAACGCACAGGACCGAAAGGAAAAACCAGATCCACTCTAACCCAGCTACAGCACAGTCCATTTTCAAACGCCGCGGTACAGCGCGATGGTTTTCCACACCCGCAAACTCTGTCAGCGTGATTGTAATTATACAGTTTCACGCTCTATTGCATCGCGTTGTACATAGTCTATTTCACTCAGATTGAAAGAATCGGGTAATTGGTGAGCGCAACGCACGCTCGTTTGCTGCTGTGAATGCATAGCGTCGACATAATTAACGTTTTGATAGAATTGTTGCGTTATTTACTTGCAAATTTGGTTTGTTAATTGAAATTAAGTTCGAGTTTTTCGTTTGGATTTTTCTTTATTGATTTTAGTGTACAGTCTTCCAAGGGCATCTAAAATATCTAAAGCCGACTAGCTAAAGCTTATATTGTCGGCGGCCGATCGTAAAATCCGCCAGATCACGAAATTCCTAGGCATAAATCATGAAATGCCGCCATTTCATGATAATATGCCTAAAAGTTGGCCAGGCATATCACGATGTGCCTGAGAAACAACACGGCAGATCGATTAGAGCAATGCATTCGTCGATATTCCTAGCTCTATACCGGGTACACCGTGATTTGCGGAAAAAAAGAAAAATTTTGGTACGATGAGCGAAGCGAGGAGTGGTTTGTGTGAATTGTGACCACAACGCACGAGCCGGGCGAGCGAAGCGAGCGTGCCGCGGCAGCGGCCGGCGAAGTGCCAGAAGAGATATGGCGCCGTTTCATGATATGCCTAGGAATTTCATGATTTGCCTAAATGTCACTAGGCAAATCGTTAAACGGTGAGCTTTGAACGATATGGCGGATGTCCCTTAGCCAATTCATGAAATGGCGGCATTTCACGATATGCCTAGGAATTTCGTAATCTGGTGGATTTTACGATCGGCCGCCGACATATATACTGTGTCTGTACCTTAATAATGGAGTGCACGTACCGATATTTTAGACCACCATGGTCGCTCCGAAATATATGATGGCAACTGTACGTAGCCGAACGGGTTGATCGATCGTTTCTCATCTAGATGAATGTTCATTTCTGACTTTTTGAAACTTCATGCTTGGAATGAAATATGGCAGTCCGCATGACATTTTTGGTCGAAGAAAATGTCTGAAGCAATCCTGCACACATTTATTTGGAAAATGTGTCAATGATCTTTTTGTTGGTTAGGTTGTTATTATTATTAAAAGTTCATTTAAAGTTAGTGTGGTTTTTTGGTTTTATAATTATTAATTTATTACAAAAATATGTTTTTTCTTCTACAGCTAATGTACCTACTGAATATGCCTTATATGCTAAGTTACAATAGAAGATTGTACAACAAGAGCATAAAACGAGCCATATTACCCGAGGCGTTCATATAGGCACCCGAGCCGGTACGGCGAGGGTGGATTTCACGTCGAGGCGAAAATGGCTTAAATGCTCGAGTTTTAAACTCTACTTAGATTGAGAGGAAATGAAATAGCAACAGTGGAAACATGTTCACTTTTTCTGTACCTACCTTTTATTTTTTATGAATTAATTGTAATTATATTTTTTAGTTTTATTGATTTATTTTATTGATTTATAGTTTTAAATAAATTAAAAATTATTCAAAAAATATGTAGAAACTTTTTTGTTCTTGGCTGTTGACACCTGATTACCTTGGTCTTAGACGAAGATTTTACTTTTTGCACTAGAGCATAAAAAGTCATTATGGCGCCTAGATCCAGCATAAACACAAACTTTACGAACATGAGAAGTGAAAACGAGGTTTATTCAATAGTTTTTTTACAAGTTATCCATCATAAATAATACAATCAAACTATTTAAAAGTACAAACTATTAAAGGAAAGCGACTCAGCTTATGCCTGCGCCTTGCAGAACAAAGTATCCTGGCAAACACTGCATCACCATCATCAACATCATTACTACATCATCATCACCACTGTACCAGCCGTAGGACGTCCACTGTTCGGCATAAGCCTCCCCCATAAACCTCCAGTTTCTTCGGTTTGTGTCGGTCATACAGAAGTAGTTAATAAACACACATTAGTTTGAGTGACAGGCACTTTTACTCACGCACACAATGACGAAACACTAAGTACCCTACACACTTACAGGCATTTACACACACAAACCAACCTTAAACACGGCGAAGCAATCTTAAAACAAAACACGGCACAGCTCTGACATATTTCCGAATACAGAACGGTGTCAACGTGCTTGAAAGGCATCGAAGCGAAATGAGAGTTCAGGCACGCTGTTAAGGTTTCCTTTGACTTGTGGAGTTAAAACGACCCCCGTCAACCTGACAGATGCTGAGTTGAGGAGTTTTAGCTAACCGTGGACACGCTTAATATGACATTATGAGGTACAACAGGTTTGTGGACTAAGTGGTCGGTGTACATGAAAAGGGTTGGATTTTATTTCGTTTTATTACGATTGGTGGTGCGATAATCTGTTTTCCAGTGAAATTTATTTCTGTTTAATTTGTATTTAGATTAACAGGACAAATGTTATGTACAATTTCATGTACCCGGCTATTTAAAAGTTAGTAAGTACTGCGCAATTGCTTAACGTTTTTTAGGTTCAAAAAACAACACATTAAATATACTTATGTAAAATGACAAAAGAAAATATGAGATTAAAGGGCTGTTTCACCATCCATTGATTAGTCTATTCGAACAAAACAAATAGAGACGGCATCACATTTATCCTTCAGTTAACACTAATCAATGGATTGTGAAACAGCCCCTAAGACTCAAATATATCAATTGTGATTTATTAAATTGGCTGTGCATTGATCTAGCTTCAGTGGACACATTCGTCTTAAATTTTGGTATGAATGCATAATGCAATTAGAAGACGATGCAAGTTCAATCAACTGAAAACTTGCATTACTTAGTATCTTTTTTACAACGAATATTTTCCAACCTGACACGCAGATTAGTTTCTTTATTTTTTTTTATGTCTACCGTTTGATCACCATTATTTTGTAAGATTTTTCAAATATATTTTAAATAAGATACTAGGAAGCCATGTTGATGGCAAGCAATCTCGGCCGCGCATTAAACTCGTTACAATCACTGTTACAGTCAAACAAATTGAATAATGACCCAGGCTGGAACCTTTTATTAATCAATTTCACTACGATTTCCTTGACCAAAGTATGAGATGTCAACATGACATTAGTAGCACAAGGGTTCCACCCTGAGTGATGATTCAATTTGTTCGACTGTACATTGCAGACTTTCATATTAAATATAATGACCCGGATAACTCACGTCTTAAATCGAGTTTAGCTCGACATGTTTCGGGCTAATCCGTAGCCCTTCGTCTTCGGAGCAACGCGACTCAGCGGCTGCTGCAACACGCGCACTGCGCGCCGCCGCTCTGCTCGCGCGACTACCCGACGAAACTGACACCGGCACACAACTACCCGCGTTTTCATCATCATTACAACTGTCAAATGTAGGGTAGCACACAAAATCATGTTCAAAATTGCAGACTTTTTTTTAAATGAGATAAACTTTTCAAAGTGATGAGTCTGCCATACAAACCATTAGACAACTTAATGTTTTAAAATTTCGTGATTTTCATACATAGTCAAAATACCACTAACGGGACATCACGCTAAAACACGAGTAATATTAACAGTAATACTATATTGGCAGACTTGACGCCCTACACTTCAGTCTATACCACACGCCATATAAATCTGCCTAAAAGTTCATTACTTAATACTCAGTTTTGACGCATTTTTGAGATAATTTTTTTATGCGACGTCTTTACGTTACTTCCGGATTGTGGTTCGAATAGCTTAGCGGTTTAGTTCCTATTCAATTATTGGAATTATACCTTTATAGTTTTTGTGGTACTAGTCGTGGCAATAAACTTTTAGGCAAAGTTAGGCGGCGGAAGGTATACTCGTCACCACGGCCACTGTGACGTGGTTGAAACGTCGAGGTAAATATTACTCGTGTGGGTTAGCGTGATAAGTCCCGTTAGTGGTATATTGACCATTAGACAACTTGCGTAGTTTCCGCTGAAAATTTTGCTAATAGTCTTTTTTTAGAATAGTTAATTATGCAAATGCTGCTGTCGCAAAACTCATAAAATAATTGTCTATTTGACTACATCGCCTGGTCACTTAACCGCCGCAATTGACTTAATCAATTCGGCTACAAAATGAAATAGCAAGCGAATCTCTTTAGTAATTATATACCCATATTATTAGTAGGTATAATCATAATTATGTTATTTTCGTAAGAGTTATTTTAAAGCCAAATCAAAGCGGCCTGTTTTCCCGTAGGTACTTACTTGAACCGCTCGATGTTGCTTGTACCGTGTTTGTAAATTCACCAAGTTATACCGTCTCCGTAATTAGTGGTTCATTAACGTCGTCATCTAGTAGGTTAAAAGTCCTTGTTACAATTTAACGAAGGATTCAGAGTCACGTTTTAATTGGTTTGTTTTGATAATGGTTGGCTTGATCCCTGGTCGTTGTTTGTGTTATGTGAATTATTTGATGTATTATTAAGTCATATGTATTAGGTTGGAGCTGCCGGGAAATAAAGGGAAAAATCTTATCAACCCCCGACGCAAAAAGAGGAGTGTTATAAGTTTGACTGCTATGTGCCTGTCTGTTTGTCTGTCTGTTGCACCGTAGCTCTTAAACGGGTTAACCAATTGGAATGCGGTTTTTTTTAATTGAAAGTAGGTTT
This sequence comes from Choristoneura fumiferana, assembly GCF_025370935.1. Classification (NCBI taxonomy): domain Eukaryota; kingdom Metazoa; phylum Arthropoda; class Insecta; order Lepidoptera; family Tortricidae; genus Choristoneura; species Choristoneura fumiferana. The sequence goes on from NC_133492.1 coordinate 17,935,809, forward strand.
TCTAGCGATGGTTCTTAGACATGTTTTATCAAAATCGGTTCAGTCGGTTTTGAGATATTGAAGTTTAATGTCGGGGGGTTTCCAACTTTTTGTTGGTTAGGTTATAATGCTAGTATTTTGTTATCTGAATTGAGTGCAACTGAGTATTACGGTATCTGACTATTTTTGGGTTCCGTAGCCAAAATGGCAAAAACGGAACCCTTATAGTTTCGCCATGTCTGTTTGTCTGTCTGTCTGTCTGTCCGTTCGTCCGCGGCTTTGCTCAGGGACTATCAATGCTAAAAAACTGTAATTTTGCACGGATATATTTGTAAACTATGCCGACAAAATGGAATAATAAAAAAAAAAAAATTAACTGTACCTTCCATAGACGTAAAGTGGGGGTGTTTTTTTTTGTCATCCAATCCTATAGTGTGGGGTGTCGTTGGATAGGTCTTTTAAAACCATTATGGGGTTGCTGTAGAACGATTTTTCGATTCAGTGATTTGTTTGCGAAATAAACTTTCATGAAAATCGAGCGTCTTCCCCCCCTATAAAATCTAAACCGGTGGGTGGAAAAATTTGAAAAAATTCAAGATGGTAGTAAATATATCAAACTTTTAAGGAAAACTATAACGGCTAAGTTTGCTTGTAGTTTAAGAGTAAATAGCAGCCTAAGGTATAAAATATACCTAAACTTCGAAGATTCCGTATAAAATACGAAATCCTTAGAAAAATGTTAATTATTTTTTTCGTAATGGCTACGGAACCCTATTTTGGGCGTGTCCGACACGCTCATGGCCGGTTTTTTTTAATATATTTAAAACTTGTGTGGATGACTGTACACAATGATAAGCAAAAATGCATATTGCAACACGCGACGCCTACCGTACACATATCACGACATCGGGAACCAATCAGCTTCAATATCACGTCATTTACGGCTGCTCTGATTGGTCAAGACTCTCGGCGAGAGGGGTGCGCACCACCGTCCAGCATTTGCATTTACCTTACAGGGCATTACACAGGGAATTTTCACAACTCGTTTCAAAACAATGATATTTATTGATCTCGACCTATTCACGTCTTACTGCAGAACACGGACCTCTTCTTGAAATAAGAGGGCTTGTGCCGAAGGTCCCACGCGGGTCCAGTGCGGATCAAGAACTTCACACACCTGGTTGAATTTCTTCGCACCCTTGTGCAGGTTTCCTTGCGATGATTTCCTTCACCGTAAACAATAAAGGTATATTTTAAATAAAAAAATTGAAATTCGATTTACACACACCTACATACTACGAACATTGCAAGTTCAATAAAAGCTTGTAAAAAAACAAAATTAGATGTGTTTAGTTATTATCTATTACGAGTATTCAGCCAATTTAGCTTTGTAAAATAAAACCAAGAATATCTTCATTTTCCTTTAGTCAAACCAAAACTTAACATAATTTTATCGCTTATTTATAGTTAGACCTTGGCCTCCTAAATGAACTCATTATAGAATTCGTTAGTTATTCCATTAGGGCCTCGTTAGCTGAACAAGAGTAAGCATTAAAAGTTGGCTGGGCCCCAGCAAGGGCAAATATCATAGGCCGACGAGGAGCCAATCACCTCGCAGTATTCATTATTATATTTTACAACATAGTGCTTTGCTTAGTAATTTTCTTTTTCTACTCCTATACTGTAATCTGTGATTTATTTAATCACGAACAGTAGTATATCAATCAGCATACATAACAAGATTCTGGAAAAGTCTATATTGTCTATTCCCCATAACAGCACTGTATCGTAATGTTGCTAAAACGATACTGCAACCACTTACTTTTTTTTCTTAATTCGTACGTTCGGACAGGCTATGGTGCAGCCAGTTACTTATTTTATGTGGTTTTTATACAGAATAACGGACAGACAGACATGCAGACAGACAGACAGACATGGCGAAACTATAATGGTTCCGTTTTTGCCATTTTGGCTACGGAACCCTAAAAATACCTATAGGACGAAGACGAAACCGTGAGCTTTTGGGTGAAAGGAGTCGTACAATAATCATCAATAATCAAAATCATAATCAAATCGAAACGTTAATTCCGCAAGCAGGCCACAAAAGACTGTTTTACATCTAAAACAAGAAACTTAGCAAAAAAGTTTTTTTTACTAACGGCATACTTGTATGAGTCTCATAGTTACTTGAAATTAAATTGATTATTATTATTATACAAGTTGACATAATTTTAAATAGTTTCGATGTTTCATTTAAAAACGTGTGCAAATTTTACCGTTAAGTTTCAAATGTTAAAATAAATGGAGTATACAAAGAAAGAAAGAATGAAAAAAAGAAAGATTCATTTTGGCTCCATAAGTACCACCTAAGACTAAGACTAGCACTAAAACTATCCACTCAGCATGTGTTGCCGCAAATTATACACACACACATTATTATGCTATTAAAGCTAGTCAAACAAATTCTTTAGAAATATACAGGATGAAAATTTTGAACGTGATACAAAACTAGTGTTTGAAGCTCAGTTAATGCTGGACACTATAATGAGTCAACTCATTAATTTTGTTAAAATTAGTCCGATTTAATTTGCGGTTTCCATACATTGAGTAGTGGTTTAATTACATTTGTAAAAGATAAAATGACATAGGTTAAATTTCAGGAATATACAGAAAAACAGGAATGTAAGGCACCTTTTTTTACTTAGATGTCTAACTTTTAACATTCTATCAAAGCAGCTCAAATATACGCAAGATAGAGAATGTTTTCTCCAGAATACTTTTCTTAGATATTCGGCAGCATAGAGTGTGAACGAGAGTAACAAAATATAATCCCAATCCCTAATTTAATCAAGATATAAAAAGGAATGGTGTTCTGCGCGACCGGCCTACGATACGGAGATAAAGGAAATTGTTAGAACACTTCCTTAGGTTTTATTAGTTTCAAGATTAAGTGACTCTGACGTCATTCTCGATAACACGATTCGACGTTAGATTAACCAGACCGATTTTTTAATCAAACAAAAAGCTGAAAACCCCCAAATTTGTCACTTCTAAGTTTAATATCTCAAAAACAAGTCTAAGAAACATCGCTAGAAAATCTGATTTCAAATAAAAAAACCGCATTCAAATCGGACCGCCCGTTTAAGAGGCCACAGACAGACACACAGACAGGCAGACAGGCACATAGCGGTCAAACTTATAACGCCCCTCTTTTTGCAAACAAACGCGTGAACACCACCACCCATGGACACTCATAACAACAGAGAATTTCTAATGCGTTACCAATTAGTGGTGAAAATAAACTTAGTTTTTAAGGCCTTTTAGGTAAATTAGACTCTTTTTAACCCCCGACGCAAAAAGAAGGGTGTTATAAATTTGACCGCTATGTGTGTCTGTCTGTGGCACCGTAGTTCGTAAACGGGTGAACCGATTTGAATGCGGATTTTTTTATTTAAAAGCAGGGCTTTTTAACGCTCTAATTGATTAACATGTTCATTAAAATGTTGTTCTCGGTCTGGATATAAATAAATGAGTATGATTATGTTTAATACCTAGTATGTATTTATGTACGTATCTATCTATATAAGTATGTTTATCCGTTGCCTAGTACCATACTAGCTTTTTAGCCTTTTTATTAAGTCGGAGAAGTGGATATCCGTTTTTTTCTATATAAGTATGTTTATCCGTTGCCTAGTACCCATATTACAAGCTTTTTATTAAGTCGGAGAAGTGGATATCCGTTTTTTTGCTCAACTTCCCAAAGAGTCATATTCGTAACTTATGGTATAATATTAGTAAAATTGTGCTTATTTTTTAAATCAGAATGTTGTTTTATTCCCTGGTCTAAATAAGCTAGCACGAACTAAATAACCTTTACTGACATATTATAACAGTGAACAACTAGTAAAAAAAACTTTATATTTCAAGTTATTAATACCGAACTTGGCTCCCTTTTCACATTTATGTTTTTGATGGGATATATTTTATAAGGAGCGCTCTGAGCGCTTCCTCTTATGGTAATGCGAGATGGTTGTCTCACGCTTTTAGACGGTAACTAAGTTTAGTTCCGAGAAATACTTTATGCCGTTGCGGATGTAAGGTGCGTTAGTGACGTCTATTAGGTTGGTGATTACGGATACTCTACTTGCTTGTTGCTTGATAAATCTTACTAGTATTATAAACGCGTGTGTGTGTGTGTGTGTTTGTTTCTTTCACGCATCTCCTTTGGAAGAATACTGTACTGTTTTATTGTCGTGTCATGAACACGCACATCACATTTTTAGCAATGAATTTGCATTTTTTTGATTTTACTGACTCGTGGCAACTAAGGAGATATAACTCCTTTTTGTGTCACGGGAGAACTTGGCGTATTTTTTACATTTATGTTTTTCGTTGAATATATATCCTTTTGAATTTATCTCTCCAAGTTTCATTTCCATTCAGAAAAACAAAACGGAATGATTTAGTAGGTGAAACTAGAATAGGTTAAAATAAAACCTTAGCGAAGTTGGACGAACGAGCGACTTGGCGTTGCGCCGGCAAATTCGCGTGCTGACAAAAATATGGTGAATGTTCTTTGTTACCCCTAGACGAGGAATCTTTGCAAATTTACAAAATAATAGGAGCGTCCACGGTCAAACTACCATTTTTTATTTATTTAGTGCCGTAACATTTTGAAGAAAAAAAAAACTATAAGGAAAACCTAAAAGATGTCCATGGAATTTAAAATAATATAGGAAATTTCCGTGTTTATTATCTATTCTGATGATCGTAATGAAGTACGGCACTCAAATAATATCCATGTGTCCGTTTGTCCGTTACAGCAGGGCTACTACGAAACTCGAAACTCGAAGTTCGTGTCGTGCGGTCCCTCTGACACTTATACTGTTTAATACGAGAGCGAGAGGGACCGCACGACACGAACTTCGAGTTTCGAGTTTCGTAGTAGCCCTGCTGGGATGTAGGTATCTTGACAATCGTATTAGAAAAACAGTTAACAGTTGAAATTTGAATTTTTGATTTTTATAGATTGGCAGCGTTTGGTTGACGACAGCGTTTGGTGGTAAGAGAACCTGGAAGAGAAAGACTACGAAGCTTGAGGTCCCGGTTCCCGGTCAGGGCAGATATTTGTATGAATAATACCGAATGTTTGTTTTCAGGTCATGGATGTTTAATATGTATTTAAGTATTTATTTATCTATAAAATTATGTTAATCCATTGCCTAGTATCTGTAGTAAAAGCTTTGCTTAGTTTGGGACTAGGTTCAATTGGTGTCAAGTGTCCCATTATATTTATTATTAATTATTTATTAGCTTTTGCCCGCGGCTTCGCCCGCGTGGAATTCGATTATCGCGCGCCGTTCCCTCGGGAACTGTGATTTTTTTCGGGATAAAAGTAGCCCATATCACTTTATGGCTCACAAACTATATCTATGCCAAAAATCACGTCGATCCGTCGCTCCGTTTCGACGTGAAAGACGGACAGACATACAAACACACAAACACACACACTTTAGCATTTATAATATTAGTATAGATTTTGACGAAGTATTCCAGTTTTTTTGTATTTAAAAATAGCAATGCAATTTTTTTTGTTTAGGAATTATCAGGCCAAATTCGCATCGCGAAGAGTCAACAAAATACTGTCTACATTTTCCAAATGGCATTTAATTACAAAACACTACCTTATTTTGTAATAACTCAAATTAACATATGAAACAGCATTTCTCATTACAATTTATTTTATTAAAATAATAAAGTTCTCGTGTGCAGGAATACTGTCGGAAATAATGTTTTTATTGCTATAGGGAAATTTTGGTCATAATGAACGAATTCCGCATATTTTAATACAAATGACCTGTTCAATTCTCCGCCATTAATTTTTAAATAAACCAGTAAAATATTGAATTAATCCCAGTATGTTTCAGTGCAGGTGTAATTAATTTTCCCGGTGATTGGTTCGTCGCAGAACAAACGTTGATACAAGTAAGAACAATAAATATAAAATTTTATTTTTATTTTTTTATTACATTTCGACTCTACTATTAATGTTAATTATTCTGTAGTTTTCATTAGGAACCTTTATAGTCTCGCCATGTCTGTCTGTCTGCCCATTAGCAATTAACAGTAGATTGCTAGTACAAAAAAATGATAATAAAATATTAAATTTCAAAAATCAAAAACCTGACTGCCTTAAAAACTAAAAGGACGAAAATAAGTCTAGCGGTCTAGAACTCTGTCAAGTAGCTAATTTAAAGTTCAACAGTCGGGACCCATTACCATGAATTTTGAGCTGGTCACGATTTGAATGGGTCCCGACTGTTGAACTTATTAGCCACTTGACAGTTCTAGACCACTAGACTTATTTTCTTCCTTTTCGTTTTTAAGGCAGTCGGGTTTTTGATATTTAAAAAATTTAATGTTTTATTTTATACTTTTTGATATTTTTCTGTGAAAATGGTAAATTAAAAATATAATAACCCATATAATATATTTAGAATGGGCTAATTATTAGCTTTCATTCGATACCCATATTGTAACAATACAATTTTTTTCATTCCTCAGCAATATCTTTTTTCGCAGACGCCATATTGAAATACATAATATAGCCTATGTCACTTTGATACAATGTTAAAATCCGTCCAGCCATTTAGACTGCAGCGAGGACCAAAGAAATGGTACCTACATACGCTCGTTAAACAAAACCAAAAGTTTGAATTATTTGTGATTAAGTTGATTTCTGAATACGGAAATTTGCACCTGAGCAATGTATGTTTGCATTTTTATTACCTACACATAATTCTCCAAAAAAATCAATTAAAACAAAATTTAACGCGAGCAAAACCGCGGGATTAACCTAGTGTGTGTATACTGACGGGGACAGTCGTAAAAAATAAAAAAAAATGTCTTAAATCCTTTTTTAAATTATAATTAATATTTTCCAAAATACAATTATTACACTCTTGAAAAGAATATTAGACACCTCAAAACGTAGATAAATGTTTTCATAACGTAGTAAAATCAGTAATCACTCCATTTAAATTCGCATAAAAACATTTCCTCTATACATCAGGCCGTCTGCGAAACAGGGGTAACTCCTCAACTGGCATTAATAATAATGCGAAAGCTTTTACTCGACGTCGCATGACAAAGGGCGCCACTATCGCATTCTCCTGCAAAATTTATCTGTTACGCGCCATGTGTATTATTACCGGAATTGGGTTACTTTCTTTTTCCATACGACGGAATATTTGGTACAGTTTTAGAGGTTCATTGATTTGCCGCTAGTTCGTATATCATTTGCGGTATTTTTCTCGGTTGGATGTGTTATTAGCTTAGTTATTTAGTTTTGCTTCGGTGGTTGTTTGGGAAGATGCTTTTGGTAAATAGGTAGATACAGATTTTTATGCGCTATGAGTTAGGTTTATGATTCTCGCTCGCTCAAACGGTCAAGCGTTTATAACCGAGCTATTTGTCGCATGTTTTTGTAGATATTTAGATAGAGATATAGATAGAGATAAGTAGATGAAACGTTTATTTTGGTACAGCAAAGACACACAATTTAACAAAGATAAGACAAAATATTATAGAAAAGCGCAGCGTTGGCGCAGATAAAGCCGCGGGTTCAAGGTGGATGCAAGCCGCTTCCGACTGAAGTAACTGGAGGTCTATGGGGGAGGCCTATGTCCAATGGAACACTGGACGTCCTACGGCTGAGATGATGATGATGAATATTTTTTGATAATCTACCTGAAAGACTAAACAGTTCTTTTTTACCAGGAAACTACGCAAGTAATCACAAACGAAGTCTCGGGCAACACAATTTATATTAACATCAGTATCAATAGTACGAATCGTACCGACATTGACATATCTGATACCATAATCAATTGTTTACCAAAACTTTTAATACAAAAACTTTGGACTTTATCTCCACGTGTATTGTTACCTCATTATTTGAAAAAAGGGCGTTCAACACGTCCGGGATGGAGGTTGTTATCAGTTTCAAAGTTCGGGGTTACTTGCCCCATCGAATGTCGCGGCAACTTAGTTGTAAAGGTTGACTATATAGAAAGTTGCCAGAAAATAATTAGGGTAGTTCAAGGTTTTCGTTTCTTTTGTTGTTGAAATGCTTTTGCTTCATAAAAGTTAAACTTCGAACGTAAATAAAAGTAAGCTAAGGTATGAATATAATTTTTAGTCATAAACTTATTAGATAAAATTGCTATTGCAGTCATTTAAGGGCACATGAACGGGTGAACAACCTTAGCCCTCTCGTCCAATAGTTTTAGCAGTCGCTGTAGCCGAAGTCGGCCACGAGACCTATATATTACTTGAATTAATATTGCCCTTTTATGAAAATACGAAGTACCTCAAAAGAAATCCACTTTTAAGCTATTTATATTAATAATAATAATAAGGGATGTGGGATGTTGACTCGACGATCATTGTCCCGATAGTCGTTTCGGCAAACGGTCTAATAGCGAGGAGTCTCGACCAACATCTCAAGAGACTCTCGCTAGATGGTTGGATCAAGGGCCAGATACAGAAGGCGGTACTTCTGGACACGGCACGCATCGTCCGGAGGTTCCTCACTCTGCGGCCCTGACCACCGGTAGCTTGGGCCCTGCCCCGTCACCGGCGGCAAACTACGTTAGGTTTTTATAATATTTTTATTTTGTATGTACTTTTCTGTATTTTACTTTTTATAACTATTATAAAAACCTAAACCTAAGAATGAAAGAAAAATAAAGAACATAATAAACTATGAGGTCCATAATTGTTAATATACAGTAAAACCTTAATAACTAAGATTACTTAAATTTTTACAGGTATTAAGAAATAAAATAAAGTCAATAAGGCTAAAAATTAAACTCTTACTGTGGTCATTACAATACCCAAATTATTTATATAATAATACAACTGTGTAGCTTTAGACATTCTGGATCCAACATTGTAATAACACAATCGTTTTTTTTTGAGATACTGCCTTTTACCTTGAGAGCTGTTCCTATAGTACTTAATTATACAAGTTAGTGTACCTGAAACTTTGAAAATACCTCGACATCTCAGTCGTGATGGGGAGATATTAGTTATGAGTGCGGGTAGTTCGAAAAAATCACACTAAACTACTCCTGAGCAAGTCCTCTAGCAGTGTGGCTGAAACGTCGAGATAATTTTAAAAATAAAATGTCACGTTTAGGTCCCGATGGTTATAGTAACAATAAACGAAAATCCTGGTTATTTAAAACAAAAATAATATGTACATTAATCAAAACCCAATCGTAATAAAATAATGTCAAAATTCAGCTAACTATCTATAAAGAGAGACAGAGACAACATCATAAATATCTCACTTATAATAGCAGGACATCATTATGCAGTAACCAGTGAAACAAGCGTTTCAACCCCTAGATTGACATAGCGCTTATGTCGCGACATCATGTCCCTTGATGTTCTTATTCCGCAACTCTAACCCCCTTATTCATAAACGACAATCAAACCTATTTTAGTTAAAATGCCGCTAAAATTCGTTTGTCCTTATCTGTCACTTCGACATTTGTATTTGTTAGAAAGGGGCAAAGCATTTGTTAGTTAACATAGGCTTGTTAAGTTTTATGAATAAGGGGGAAAGACACAAGATAAAAACATCCTTACACCGAAGCCAGGCTCATTGTACTGTTTGTAGTACATAAGTTGTCTATGTTCTTAAATAAGGCCATGACCGCGGGTCGAGGAGAAAATCCCTGGCTTTGCCCGTACCTGCTTCAAGCCTTTGTCTTGACTAAGAAGCTTTTGTTGTACGCAAATAGTTTTCGTTTTTGCTCGTTATTTGCTGTAAAAAGGCTCTGTTGGAGCTGGACGCGGTGTTCATATGGGTGGCTGTTGCTAGGTTATGTTGGGATGAAGCAGATTTCGGTCTTTTATCGAGTGCTACAGAGTAATGATTGCAGATATTATTTTTTTACGTGTAATAGGGGGAAATAAGCCAGAGGGGCTACTATGAAATTCAAAAATCGAAATCGTAAAATCTTCGTAATTTTTAAACAAAAATATCAAATGAATAATTTATTATGTCGCTAAAGTCGAACTTTCAAGTTGACAGACACGTCTATTGGCATTTATTGTTTTATGACATGCAAACTGGTGTTGCAGGTGTCTATGGGTGGTGGTAATCTTTTACCATCAGAAGACCCACTTGATCGTTTGCCATCCAGTCGAATAAAAAAAAAACGATTATCAGAGTAGAATAAATGCGGGAGAAACGAGAGCGTTAAAAGTATGTTAGGTGTCAAATTGAGTGACAGAATTAGAAATAGTGCGATAAGGGAACGCTGTGGTGTAAATGAAGGTATAGTCACACGGATTGAGAAAGGGATGCTTGGATGGTTTGGGCATGTTGAGAGAATGAATGAAAACAGATTGACTAGGCAGATCTATAAGACGAGCGTGAATGGGAGCGTTGGGAGAGGAAGGCCTAGACGAACGTACCACGATCAAGTCGGGGACGTTCTGAAGAAAGGTCGGGTCAGGAGCACTATAAACCGACGTGCATGCATGAAAAGATTGATGAATGTAGAGGAAGCGAGAGTTGTATGCCAGAATAGTAGCAAGTGGAGGGATGTAGTCTCTGCCTACCCCGTTGGGAAAGAGGCGTGATTTTTAACCCCTGACGAAAAAAGAGGGGTGTTTATAAGATTGACCGCTATGTTAGTCTGTGTTTCTATGTCTGTGTGTGTCTGTCTGTCGGTCTGTGGTAGTAGGTGGATCGATTTAAATGCGGTTTTTTTAAAATAGAAAGCAAGTTTCTAGCAATGTGTTTAGACATGTTTTTAAATCGTTTCTCTCTATTCTCTTCTCTCTCAAAGTAGGGGGTTTTTCAACTTTTTGTTCATAAGGTTATATTATGTTTTAATAAATATACGATGTACGATTATCAACTTTAAGGTGGTAGACGACATATTTGGCTGATGGTACCTTCGATTACTTAGCTTCTTCATATTTGTCTCTCTTTCAATTATTTTACACAAATCCTTTACAATTATAACTAATGTTTGTTTATTACTCAATCATTTCAGAATTAAAGGACTTGATAGTTACTATCTCGGAAAATTGTATAAATAATAAATAAATTCATTTATTTCGGGCAACTTGGCCCATACAATAAAATACCTTACAGACTAACATACATATTTATAATCAATATTATTTAAAACTAATTAGTATAGTTCCCGGAGGTGCGCGATAATAATTCTTTACAGACCAAGTCACGAGCAACAGCTCGCTAAATAGCAAAATATACAATTTAAAGTGAGATAAACGATATCTTTTTAAATGTTCAAACCAAAACTATAACGTTCAATGTATACTAATGAAATAACGAATGACTCTAAAATTGTAGCAACTCCATTAAAACTAATTAATACAGTGCGAGCACGTAATAACCATTTGCAGAACAACATAATGAACGTATTCATACCCGCTATGCATTTGATAACAAATATCGCCTGGCAATGTTTGCCAGAAAACCAATATAATGTTTGTTCAAAGACCATTATTTGCTAAGTTGCCAATGTGATGTTATTAATTCGGTGCGAAATTTGATAATATTCTAACGTTAGTTTTTAGGGTCCCATACCTTAATAGGAAAACAAGAAACCCTTATAGAATCACTTTGTTGCCCGTCTGTCTATCTGCCTGTCAAGACCATTTTTCTCAGGAACGTGTGGTGGTATCGAACTGAAATAAATATCAAGTACTCAGGTATGCCATGCCTCGAAGCAGGAAAAAATCAAACTTAATTGAAATCTTCTGCTAATTTTCATACAAATTTGCCTTGCTTCGGTGAACTCTAAACCATAGACTAGAGCTATAACGCCTATAACATAATTTCTCAAATAAGACGTCTAGTTAACCCTAGCTTGTTTTTAGGTCTTTAAAATATCAGAAATTCAGCTAATATTGACCAAACTAAACAAAGCCAAGCTTTATTTGGCAAACCCAGAGGCTGTTCATTGAAATACAATTACAAAGCGTGCAATTTATGTCCACAGTAAGTATATGAAATGAGGTTGAAATAATCACGCTGCTGTGATGATCTGTTGGCCATTTTTGTAATACTTGATGTTGTAATTATTCTAAATTAGGTAGGTGTTGTTACTGTGTCATTATTTAGTTTCAAATATTTCAGTTAAGGTCTTTTCGCAAAGGTGTTAATTAAATAACTGAAAACCTCAGACACCCCAAAAACATTTTTTTCATTTGAAGTTACATTTATTTTTGAATTCATTATTTTAAAAGATATTCGTGTGTTTTGCTAAGTCAGTAATTCTACTTAATTTCTAACTCTACACTCATAATTTGTCTTTGTCAGTTGCGCTTTGACGTTTTTAGAAGAAAATCACACAGTGACAGCAGACCAACCAGTATTAAATTATTAAAATAGTATGCAACCTCGCTAAAACATTTAATTGGCGCCTGTTGCAGTCGTAACTTTTAGACCGGGCACAATAAAAGAGATTTAAAAATACAAAAACAACACTCAACACAACCTAATTAAAGACATAGTATAATCGATTCTACTCTAACAGAACTACTTTCTGGTTTTCAGTTACTTAATTAACGCGGACTCTGGAACCAACATTCGTACAGTATTCGTATTCATACAAAAAAATATCTGCCACGACCGGGGATCGAACCTCAACCTCAAACTTCGTAGTCAGATTTTCTAACCACTAGACTAGCTGAACTAGGTTGATGATTGATAGGTACTGATGAAATAGAAATAAAATTTTGTAGTCGCGTCTCGGAACTCTGGGAGGGAGTTATTGTTGTTATTTCGTGTCATCCGATCTACCATATTATAGCTGATTCGCCGATTCCTAAAAACAGACGCCAATCCTAAATCTCCTGCCTGCCCTCATCTGTCGGGGGGCACTCGAGAATCAGGACAAAGTGCCTGAATGAGAAACTTCCCGACAGAGGGCGTGCTCCGTTACTTACAATTCCGGTTTATTTATGTGCGGAGTACAAAATAAATTCACTATAAGTGGTATTTGCGAGGCAACTTCCGCCCTTAAGTTAAGCGGTAGCTATGGACTTATGAACTATCAGATACTCATAAGTAAGACGAGGCTCAGTTCTACTATAAACCTCTGTATTCACTAATAAAATTGAAAACCAGCTAGGTAAAAATGGCAGCCGTGCTCGGAGGGTTCCGTACATATTTTAAGGTATCTGTAACACGTTGTACGCAGTATAGAGTCGTTTTGTATTCGTTGGTTGGAACCTTCTTTAAGTATATATTTTTTGTTATTTGTTATTCTAGCGGCAATAAAAACATCCATACTAATATTATAAATGCGAAAGTGTGTGTTTGTGTGTATGTTTGTCCGTCTTTCACGTCTAAACGGAGCCACGGATCGACGTGATTTTTGGCATAGAGATAGTTTATGGGCCAGAGAGTGACATAGGCTACTTTTTATCCTGGAAAAATGCATAGTTCCCGAGGGAATAGCGCGCGATAACCTAAATCCACGTGGGCGGAGCCGCGGGCAAAAGCTATTATTATTTGTAAATTTAATCTGTCTATCTCAGGGGTGGCCAACCTGTCGAACGCGACTATTAGTCTAGTCGATCGTGGCAAGCCAAAAAATATAAATACTGAGCTATGCTGTTTCGTTTAAGATTTCAAGAAGTATGTAATTGGTAGATCGCACAGGGTTTCGTCATTAAACAGTAGATCTTGGGTCTAATCAAGTTGCCCACCCCTGGTCTATCTCTTACGATTCTTGAAGTACAGCCCTGTGACGGACAGATGGACAAACTGCGTAGTGACATTAATCTTTATAAATTAACTTTGGTTAACGCTAACTCACCACTAATACTCGGTCGGTCGAAGAAACACCTTTTTTACTAGCAAATCCTGTTTATCCATTTTATTAAAAGCATGGACCTCCGCAAAGTAACAATGAATCTATACAGTATTTGATAATATCATTGGTTGTTATCCCCGGCATCCCGTGGGTTTGCAATTTGTTGTAATTTCGTTATTTAATTAGAGCACAGAGCACGTAGTGACTGGCTACATGCTTTGTTATAATGGACTGTACTGCCACTAACAATATCAATAATGATTCATTAATTCTAAATTTTGGTAGTCTCGTATTTGAATAAAACAGGACTTTTGAAAATAGCCACTGCAACACGACCGCAATATTGAGGTAAATAATAGTTATTTGTGTCATAAGGGAGCAAAATGGTGTATTTACGGCGAGGGCGTACATTGAATCCAGAATGTAGCGAAGGATTCTACAATAGAATCCTAAGCGTAGCGCGAGGGATTCTAAAGTAGAATCCTGAGCGTAATGAGGGATTCAAGTGTTAGCGCCCAAGATGAAAATAATTTTGCTCCCGAGTGGCTCATACAACTTTTCACACCGAGCATTAAGAAAGTTGAAAAAAAAATCTAAATATTATTAAAGAACAGCCAGCATAGAAAATAGCGTGGCTTTACAATTATCAACTTCAAAACTTGGCGTTTGCAATAAAACACTTAGAAAAGCCTTGAACAGAAAAGTTACACTTTGCTCCCTCTCGTCAGGGAGGAAAAGTTACTTTTCTGAAGGAGAGGGTTGAAAAAAAATATTGGTTTGTGATCGTTTTAGTTTAGAGCTTGTCTAATTTTAAATGACGCGTCCCTCACTCCCTAAAATCAGTTCATTATAACCTAACCTAACCTAACCTAACAGAGATTGAGCTTCCCGTTGGACTCAGGCGGTTTATTACGGGCGGCGTATAACGTAGGTAATCGTAATGAACTGATTTAGGTGAGTGAGGGACGCTTACCACTCACTATTGTTTACCTGCAGGGCTACTACGAAAGTCGAAGTTCGTGTCGTGCGGTCCCTCTGACACTTATACTACGAGAGCGAGAGGGACCGCACGACACGAACTTCGAGTTTCGAGTTTCGTAGTAGCCCTGCTACGGCTTTGGACGCATAAACCATTAGCTAGATCGAGCAGTTGAATTGACTGAAGATTTCAGCGGTATTACGTTTTTTAGACGCGTGCAAAATCGAATTTCGTGTCGTTCGGTTACCTCTAACACTTCTACAATTTAATACGAAAGCAAGAGGGACGGTACGATACGAACTTCGATTTTCGAACTTCGGAGAAGGCCCTCTGTACGGTAGTGAAATTGTATAGGTTTCATCAAAGTCAGCCAACACAAAAACTTCAACCCATAATCCTCCAGCAAACATTGACCCAAAAAAATTCGATAGCCCCCTCCTCCGCCTCAAGTGGGGGTAATCCACAAAGCGAGCGCGCCTTCAAATATTTTTAAATTTAACTTTGTGAGTTTCTAAAGGCCTTTACAAATATAGAGAATAACTCGGCACACGTTGATTCGAAAGAGTGTGGAGGTCAGAGGGGCCGCTTGGGCTTTTTATTAAATTGCACCAAGCCACGGTTCGTGGAGCCCTCCTGAATTTTGCTTCCTTTGTGAAGTGGTGCAAAAAGTTAGGAGATTTTTGTAATATTGACTCGTTGATTGAAAGATAGGCATGAAACTTGGTGCTTCATAGTTGTAGACAAACCTTATCTTTATTTATTCTTTTCTTGTAATTTTTTCTTTAATTTTATACTGTAGTTTTTAAGTATTTTATGTTTAATTATTTTATTTTATAAATAACTTCCTGCTAAGTCTGGCAGCGCATTCTTCTTGGCAATGATGGTCTTTCCGAAAGCGCTGGTAGTTTTTAAAAAGTGACGTGTAAAAGTGCCCTTTGCGGCTTATTATTGAAAAAAAAACCGGGCAAGAGCGTGTTGGACACGCCCAAAATGGGGTACCGTAGCCATTACGAAAAAAATAAGTAATATTTTTCGAAGGATTTCGTATTTTATATGGAATCTTCCAAGTTTAGGTATATTTTATACCTTAGGCTGCTATTTACTCTTAAACTACTAATAATTCTCAAGCAAACTTAGCCGTTATAGTTTTCCTTCAAAGTTTGATAAACTTCCTACCATTCTGATTTTTTTCAAATTTTTCCACCCACCGGTTCAGATTTTAGAGGGGGGGGACGCTCGATTTTAATGAAAATTTGCACTTATATTTTGCAAACAAATCACTGAATCGAAAAATCGTTTTAGCAACTCCCTAATTGTTTTAAAAGACATATATACCAATGATACACCACACTTTACGTGTATGGGAGGTACCCTATAAAAATTGTTTTTTAGTTTTTTATTGTACCATTTTGCCGGCATAGTTTACATATATATCCATGCAAAATTACAGCTTTCTAGCACTGATAGTCCTTGAGCAAAGCCGCGGAAGGACGGACAGACAGACAGACAGACATGGCGAAACTATAAAGGTTCCGTTTTTGCCATTTTGGCTCCGGAACCCTAAAAACTAATTATTTTTAAAAGTCGCTGAACTAATGTTGTTAATTTTGAGCATGATCTATGTTTTAATTATTTGCTCATATTACAGGCCACACCTGGTATGTCACGATCATAAATTTCCCTCACAATCCCGTTGTTAATTTTATTGTACGCCATGCTTGTATTCGAGATGGTTGGAGTTTGTTTTCCAATTTATTCGAGCATTTGATCTGTTTTCCCTAAATTACCATTCGTCTTCTGTTCACGTTGCCAAGTTGCCACGAGGCAGAGGTTAATTCTGCTTGTTTTTATGTAACGTTATATGAGGGAAGAGTAGAACAAGGGGCGTTATTTGCGACGTTGTGCGTCCGCTAATTAAGTTAATTTAAATGTGAATACCAGGCTTTGACGCATTTAATTGTTCGATTAATAACCTTACCAACAAAATGTTGGAAAACCCCCGACTTTGTCACTTCAAAGTTTAATATCTCAAAAACGGCTGAACCGATTTTGATGAAACATGTCTAAGAACCATCGCTAGGAAGCCTGCTTTCAAATAAAAACACGCATTCAAATCGGTCTACCTGTTTAAGAGCTACGATGCCACAGACAGACAGACAGACACACAAAGCGGTCAAACTTATAACACCCCTCTTTTTGCGTCGGTTGTTAAAAAACCAGCAAAGTGCGATTCAGACTCGCGCACGAAGGAATCCGTACCATTATCTACTTAACAATATTAGAAATTAGCAAAAAAACACGTTTGTTGTATGGGAGCCCCCCTTAAATATTTATTTTATTTTAATTTAATTATTTATTTTTAAAGTGAATGTACGACTTAATATTCTATGTATATTCCAAGCGTCTACCTACGAGTATTGCCGTTGTTAATATCGAGCAAAAATGGCAAAAAACTCACGTTTGGGAGCTCCCCCTTAAATATTTATTTTATTCTGTTTTTAGTATTTTTTGTTATAGCAACAACAGAAATACATAATCTGTGAAAATTGCAACTGTATAGCTATCATGGTTCATAAGATACAGCCTGGTGACAGATGGACAAACTGACGGACAGACGGACGGACAGCGGAGTCTAAGTAATAGGGTCCCGTTTTTACCCGGCTGCGAAGAAGGAGGGTTATGTGTTTAACCCGTACGTATGTATGTCTATTCCTATGTCCTCTCGTAACTACTCAACGGCTGAACCGATTTCGATAAATGATACGTCATTGGATTCGTCTTAATGACGTGAGAGTACATGAAATTCTTAAAAAAATGAATTGGCGGATTTTCGGCGTCAAATTGTGTCTTCAAAATTATTTTTTTAGTTTAAACCTGTCAAATAGGGTAGCAAAATGAAGGGATATCAAAAAAAGGGAAAAACAGATTGCAATGTGTTTTTATTTACCGTTTTCATAGAAATATCAAAAAAGTATGAAATAAAACAATAAATTTAAAAAATCAAAAACCGACTGCGTTAAAAAATCAAAGTCTAAAATTTAGGCTAAAACAAGCACTTATGAATGTCAAAAAAACTACCTACCACAAGAAAACAAGACGTGGATGTAGTGGTCTAGAACTCTGTTAAGTAGCTAACTGAAACTTCAACAGTCGGGACCCATTCAAATCGCAACCAGCTCAAAAATTCTTAGTACCTAATGGGTCCCGACTGTTGAAGTTTAAGTTAGCTACTTACCAGAGTTCTACATAGACCTAGTGGCCTAGTGGTCTAGTGGCCTAGTGGTGGTGGACGTAGTCGTCCACGTCTTGTTTTCTTCTTTTTAGTATTTTTTAACGGGTACGGAACCCTAATAATAAGTTACCCTAGTAAAGTTTAATTAACCAAGTGAAAAGTTATAGGTCTGAGCGTCCACGAAATGGCTGACGCGGCTTGCAGTGTTTGCCAATTAATTACTTCTTCATTAATATCGGCCGTTGGTCGGAGGAGCCAACTTAGCAGTCCAACTTTAAACCGTTTGTGCGATTTGAGGACAGATTTAGTGGTCAGGATTACATTGAACTTTGACGTAAGACTCCGGAGGGACCTCATTAAGCTTGCATTAGCATCGATGAAAGAATGCAGTGGTTGTAGAAATTTAATTCTTTTTTTTAGCAACAGATTATAATGCCACACAATCCTGCCTTGTTTTTTACTACAGAACATGCTTAAGCTTCGATACAAAAAAGGGTGTTTTAAGTTTAACGTCAATTTCTTTCTATCTGTCTGTGTGAAGCGGGATCTTTTCAACCGCCATAATTTTATAAGTCATAATTTAATGTTTGTCATAATTATTGTTAGTCATAATTTTTATCCCGCTGAAAACGTACATTAGAACTCTATAGATAAGGTTAGATTTGTTTTATAACAATTTATTTTGAAAAATAAATAGTTTCAAAGAAGAAAACCCGTCTGAAGCACCATAGCAGTCAAACGGATAGACTGATTTCAATGCAGTTTTTTTCATTGTATTTCGGATCAGTTCCATAATTATCTTTACTCGTATAGTATGTTAGTAATCTTATAGCTCGTATAATTATTATTTATGTGTTGGGTAATAACCATTGAGATATACTCGTAAAATCCCAGCATTGGACAGTCGAATCTGTCTGCAAAAGCTTTTAGAATACTGTTGGGACTAACAGTGTAGAAAAGACACTACGAATGGATACAAGTCCTTCTGAACCCTCTATCCCATCTAACCAGTGCCGTTCTTGTACAAATGAAGGCCAACTGCGCAGTTTAAGGCGGACATACTATTAAAACCCGACGCCACGCCACGCTTGCGACACGCCATCAAACGCGTGTCAGTACTAATCAGTCCCTAATTGGTCAGTTCCAAACAGAATTATGCGTCGGACGACGTCGCGTGGCGTTTTAGTAGTATATTTCCGCCTTTAGAACATTCGATCTCACGTGTTTATTCAACATGAACTAAAAGCCAAGCTGCCACAAATCTATTTAGTGCGGTAACGCTACAGACCCAAGTTTGCTGAGTACGGGCGAATAACTTGGCGTACTACAGCCGGATTCTGGATCATGTGTGCGCATAACTTTATTTTACCTGGCTGTCTAAATTTCGGTTGCAAAACTAAGTACAGTACATAATTATGTTATATGCGGGTTCTTTAACCCCTGACGCAAAAAGAAGGGTGTTATAAGTTTGACCGCTATGTGTGTCTGTGTGTCTGTCTGTGGCACCGTAGCTCTTAAACAGGTGGATCGATTTGAATGCGTTCTTTTTGTAATCAGGATTTCTAGCGATGGTTCTTAGACATGTTTCATCGAAAACGGTTCAGCTGTGTTTGAGATATGGAACATTGAAGTGACAAAGTCGGGGGGTTTTCCAAATTTTAGTTGGTTAGGTTATTTCATACAAATTAAATACACTGCTATCAATGTACGCCATCCTATTACTTATTTTATTTAAAATATGGCTTCTGTCCTATTTTAGGACAATTTCGCCAGTGTCAAAGTAAGCTCTCTTTGAGAGCGACGTTGTACAGTGATTGTAGTTTTTGCAACTTGATAGTAAAATTCCAGAAACCACGTGAAGACACTTACTTGCGCATTAGAAAATGTCAGACACGAGAGCAATATATAATTTTGTGATCACTGTTCACTGTTAAGGTCAATCGCCGAATAAAACATTATCAAAATTATACTTCAACTAGCCAAAGAAACCAGAAATACCAAAATTAGATACTCGCCATGTTGGAATGCTACAAATCGAATCTACGCCATCCTAGAACACAACTGACATCGCCTGTCACGCTACAAACATCAAGCATTTTGCTTTACATTGCTTCTTCAAATAAACTTAAAAGTGTAATAAAAATAAAAAACTTTTTATTTTAAAAATTCGCTGAATTATTTGTTCATATTACAGGTCACACCCGACATACTTATTTCCTGTAGAAATACCTGCATGCCGGCAAAGCACAGTATATTATTGTCACTACTTTAAAATCTCATATCTCAAAACAATTGTGTTCATAAGGTTTATCGATTTCAGTTAGTATCACTTAGTCTAAAAAGCAGCTGGTCTAAGTAGCAAGTGGTCTAAAAACCAACTGGTCCTAACATGTTAGCGTCAAAACTTGAAAAACATAGGTTAAAAGTGCCTGAGATATGCGGAGCTTCGGGTCATAGAATTAACGATAAACGGAGACCGACTAAACATTCAAGGAACTTTTTAGACCACTTGTACCTTAGACCAGATGCTGTTTAGACGACTTGCTTTTTAGAAAAAGCTTTAGAAAAACTTAATTTAAAAGCAGTGATGATTATGGAGTAGTACGCCAGGAAAACGCTAATGAAATATTTAAGGACTAGTAAAATAAAATCCGAAATAATAAACTAAACACCGAGAACACGGGACTCTAAAAACTTGTGTGTATCTGAAAATCCTAACAGTAGCCATCCGTGTCGCACTCTGCAACAATCTTCCCTACACGGTATCCCTAAAAAATCCCAAATATACCTACATTTACATGAAGGAGTTATGAAGCTCTCTGTATTCCATTTATTAAATTACTTTAGGTACTTGCATGAATAAGCAAGTGTTTTTCGCTTTGACGAAAAGTTTTGTTGTTGTGTATGAAATATTTGCCAGGATTCTGTTTGGAAAATATTTTCGTTTTTTTCCACGGTTCGGACGAGTGTTTTTGGTTAATTGTCAAGGATTGTTGCTACTTTTTTTATTTATTGTAAAATATTAATATACACATTTTATCATAAGAAGTATTTCGTCAAATTGCAAAACAATTTGTTGGCGAACCAAACACTCATTTTAACAATATTGTGCACAATAGTTACAGTACATTACATTATAAAAAACTAACAATTTTTTATCTATAATCATATTTCATCTTGGCCTATATACGTCCCAATTTGTAAGGCACAGGCCTCCTCTCAGGATGAGAGGGCTTGGGCCATAGTTTATACAAATAATATATTTTGAACATGAAACCACCTCACTCATATTAAACGATATTGTAACGGATAACTCACGTCTTAAACCGAGTTTAGCTAGTTCATAGCCCTTCTTCTCAGGAGCACGCGACTCGGCGGCTGCCGCAACACGCACACTACGCGCCACCAGAGCAGAGCAGAGCGGTGGCGCGTAGTGTGCGTGTTGCGGCAGCCGCCGAGTCGCGTGCTCCTGAGAAGAAGGGCTACGAAATAGCCCGAAACATGTCGAGCTAAACTCGGTTTAAGACGTGAGTTATCCGTTACAATATCGTTTAATACAAATAATATAGTTTTATGCAACGTTAATAGCCCACATTGTAGTTTTCGGGGATTCCTTAGAATATTATGTGTAATCCGGAAATAATCCCGGATTTTAAAATTTAATACGAGTATTAGATCAAGATCAACACAAGCAAAGCCGTGGGTAAAGGCTAGTAATAAGTAAACGAATATCATCATCATACTTAATATCAGCTGTAGGACGTCCACTGTTGGAGATTCCCCAGTTGCTAATTTTCGCCACGCTTGGCTAGGTTTTCGAGCGATTTATACCTAGAATAAAAGGTTGCCAAGACGCCAAGAAAACGCTGAGAAATTCAACAGCAACAATTTATTGAATCAGGCGTTACTTTCCGGAGGTCCATATCAATGAACTAAAAGAATTTCCTTGCTCACCCGCGACCGCAATAACTCTAGTCAGAGTCTAACAACTAGTACCATGGTGTACGGTTGTGTCACTCTGAAGATGAGCTCTCTTTGAGTTCGAAACGCGTCAATGTAGTGTGGTGATGGTGATAGATGGGTTTGTGTGATTTGTGTGTGTTCTTACAGTGTGGAAACAGAGGGCTGCATGAAACATTTTTAAACGTTCCAAGCGGAAATAGCTATCATCATGAGCATGCTTAGTGAGAGGGAGTTTGAGGTATACCTGGGTAACGCCAAAAGCCGCAAGAGAAAACTCAATAATGCCTGCCACAGGGCTCTGTACTTGCCCCGACTCTTTTCAATCTATATATCCACGACTTACCACCGACTGAGGCCACCAAATTATTTATGCTGATGATATAGCACTTGTATTTCAAGGTAGAGACTTCAAGTCTGGCGAGGAAGTTTATCATCCGACTTATCAAGGTCAATGAATATTTTAGTTCCTGGCGTCTGATACCAAGCCCAAGCAAGACAGAAGTGGCGTGCTTCCACCTTAATAACCGTATGGCAAACTACCAACCAGCTGTCTCTTTCAAAGGGGAATTACTTAAGTACAATCCCTGCCCAAAATACCTTGGAGTGACACTGGATAGGACTCTGACGTACAAGGAGCACCTCCAAAAGGTATCCTTGAAGGTTGCCTCACGGAACAACATCCTCCATAAACTCGTGGCACTACCTGGGGTGCCTCCGCTGATTGCCTGCGACGTCAGCTGCAGCGCTCGTCTTTTCGGCAGCCGAATACTGTGCTCCGGTATGGCTTGAGAGTGCGCACGTAAAAAAAGTGGACATCTAAGCTTTGAATAGGCCATGCGATGTGTCTCGGGCACAATCAAGTCTACTCCCCTCCACTGGCTCCCAGTTCTCAATATTTAGGCCACATCTCCGTAGGATGCAAGCGCTAAAAAGAGAAGCGGAAAAAATACAGGCGGACAGTCTCTGCCTGTTGACCAGCCTTTCTGTCACCCTCCACCCCAACGGCTTAAATCTCGGCACCAAGCTTGTGTAACAGCCCAAGGCCGGGGTTTGACATCAAACAGAGGTGGAAGGACGAGTGGAATGCACAAACTACTGGGAGGCCCTGTCAAACATAGACTCCTACGGTTAAATGGTGATGGTGATCAATCTAAGGCAAACTCTGGTGCCGCTTAAACAGACTGCGAACAGGACACACGCTGTCACTACTTTCGGTACAAGTGGGGTTGGCGACTCGGCCCTCAGCGAATGCGGCGAGTAGACTGAAACTATGGTGTCAATTGTAGCAGCGCGAGTCCTTCTACACTCATACTCGGGCTCCCCTAGGAGATCTGTACAATCTGACACCTGACTTATGTCATGACCACGGCCACTGCAATGTGGTCGATACGACGAGGTAAATATTATTCGTGTGTGTTAGCGTAACACAAGTCCCGCTTGTGGTATTTTGCCTATAGTCTTAAGGCAACTCTCGTGATTAAGTGTTTCATATTTAAAGGGCACGACACACGACAGCGCTCTACACTGCCATGTCGGAGCCCCTCGTGACGCCCAGTAAACTAATGATCTGGAAATTTCGGCGCTTAATAGAGCTAACTGGCTTGAAGGGGTGTACTTACGGGAGATAGGGGGTCAAATTAGGCTAAATTTATGGTGCGAGCGATCGCGTAAAAACAGGCCCGTTGTGATATCGATCAAAATTGGATTATGTAACTTTGGGGAGTGGATGTCAATGACATCTAAGTCAGTAGAGATTGTCAATATAGTCATACTGGCTGTTTCCTGCGATTTCGTCTGCTTTCCGGGGTAAAAATGAGCCTTTCCCGAGTATCAAACTATCATCATAACAAATTTCATTTAAATCGGTTCAAAAGTCAAAAGTCAAAAGTATTTATTTGCCAGAATACAGTACAGGGAGGTCTTACATTGTATATTGTGTTCAGAGGTTTATGCTTCAAAAGGCAGTTGCTGTCGCATTTGCGTCAATAAAGAAAAGTATTATGCATAATTTTAACTGATTTAGAAAATAAAAAGCGGGTAGGTAGATTAAGCGATTCAGAGCTTAATTAATATAGTTTCCCAAAATGTCCTTATTAATTTGTTTCTTTGTTACCAAGTACTGTCAAATTTTGACAGTAAAGTAGGAATTAAATTGCTAGCAATATTACGCAAATCATAATCAAAAATGAAAATTGCAATTTTTAACACTGATCATAAATATAAAATGTGAAAATGGAAGCCAAGTATAAAGTGCGTGGCAAAAAAAAGAGATCTAAATCGATGCCAAGTTCTAAATGAAGAGCACGATACCTAGCTATAAGTTTTGGGACTTCTCACAGGAACTTCACAAAATTCTGACATTTCAATTAATGTGCCAGGTGTAAAAGGTTAGAGAATTCAATGTAAATTTAATACACAATCCAAAACTTTATTTGAATCATATTTAATATTCCACGTGTGAAAGATTTCCACGAAACCAAAACTAATTTAAAGCATCCCTGAACAAAATGAGATAAATCTGCGTGTAAGGTCAATCTGTTAAATGTTAAGTCCACGCGAAATTTGTATTTGTAGAGATATCTCCTCGTGCCTCTGAACCTTCAGGGCTACTACGAAACTCGAAACTCTATGTTCGTGTCGTGCGGTCTCTCTGACACTTATACTATTTAATACGAGAGCGAGAGGGACGGTACGATACGAACTTCGAGTTTCGAGTTTCGTAGTAGCCCTGCTTGTTGTCCTTCGAGATCTTAACCTATCATCTCGCCCACATAGTTATAGCTCAGTATGGAAATTAAGGCCGGACACAAACTTACGATTAACTACAAAAAAATTAGGATAATAATAAATTGAAATTACTTATATCCAACCTCCAACGGTACTTTTTCGACCTGGCCACTTGCCACGGCCGACTATAAAAAAAAATCGAGCTGGTCACGGCCAAGGAGCTTTTATACAAAACTGGAGGTTGAACGCCGAACGATGAAGTTTGACCTTTATTACTTATTTTTATATTCCATCTCTTTCTTTTACATTTCACGAATGACTTCCATCTCTTTTTTAACCTAACTAAAGAAAGAGATGGAATATGTTCGCGACGTAATAAAGATCAAATTTCTTGTTTCAAACGGATGTTCGGCGTTCAACCTGGAGTGTTTTATATAAGCTCCTTGGTCACGACGTGCATCTAGATGGCCATGCCGAAACGTGAAAAAAGTGTCATTGACGTAACTCAATTATTTACGACTCCGTGCCTAATCGAAAAATTAAAAAAAAAAATACTTTCCACCCTAGAGATAAAAATGCAATTTTCCACCCGGCTATCTACCCATGAAAATTAAACTTTCCGAACAGGAGGGATGAAAAATAACTAAGTAGTTAAGTAGGTACGAGTACATTTAGTTTTAGGGCCCTGGACGGGCATGGCCAAATATAAACACTTATTTTCTAATGCAATAAATAGATGGCGAAATTTCTTCTTCTTCTTCTCTTCTCTTTTAAGATATGGCTTTTCTGTTCTTATTAATAGGACAATTTCACCAGTGTCAAGGTAAACTCTCTTTGAGAGGGACGTTGTACGGTGATTGTAGTTTTTCCAACTTGATAGTAAAATTCCAGAAACCACGTGGAGACAACTTGCGCATTAAAAAATGCCAGACACGAGAGCAATATAGAATTTTGTGATCACTGTTCACTGTTAAGGTTAATCGCCGCATAAAACACTATCAAAATTATACTTTAAATAGCCAAAGAAACAGAAATAGCAAAATTAGAGATAACTATACTATACTATTACTTTAGAGATAATTCATGAGCTGGCGTGTCTGGTGTGAACATTTCCACTATGATGACATAGATTTTAAAACTTAATGGATAGCTGTTATTGGCCTTTTATGATGTAACCATGTTGTATGTTCCTTGTATCACATTTATGGCTGTTGTTATCCTGAATATAAATAAATAAATAAATTAGATATTGTCTACATCCGCCATGTTCGAATGCTACAAATCGAATCCGATGACGAAATTTACAATCTTCTGTGAACTGGCATTTTAAAACTGACAGGCGTATGAACACTATTGGAATACCACTGCTACTATACTGCTCTCTCTTCTATCTTGATGCCAAGTTAAAAGGACTTGTCAACTACATCAATGTTTTACATCACACCAAAATATTTTTAAAAACAATCTACAACAGTTCTCCCTTTTTGAAATTCAACAGAAAAACTTTGTAGCAACCGACTCGTCGACTTTAAAAGCTGACTGCTACACTTAAAGTCTCCAGTGCATAATTTTCCTAAGAGGAACTAAAAACCAAATCAGATGCCAAGGGTCCGAATCGTGCTTTGATCTCGTCCCGAGAGGCACCCACTGAATTTCTCCACTAACCCTTTGTTTTGCTGAATAGTGCGCGACCAAGGTTTGGAACGGTGGTCGTTTAGAGGCTCTTTGTTTTTGATTGCGGTCTGTGGTGTAGACGGCCAGTGGGCTGCATTGAGGCTAAACTGTCTCACGCTTGCCATTTGTTAAGTGCAGAGTTGCTTTTAAATTCAGAATTTAGTTTATATGCATTTAAAAGCCCGGGATGGCAACTAGCTCTATCAATTGGCATTGCTATTAAATATTGTTTGGTAAATTTATTGCTTTTTTTTCAAATGTAGGCACTTATTTTGGTTAGACTAAGAGGCTGTTTGATTATTTGTGTGTATATGCGCAACATTACGTGCAAAAAGCCTCCGGCTTTGTCACTTCAAAGTTCAATATCTCCAAAACGGCTGAACCGATTTTGATAACATTCCAATCGCCATTCCATTCCAACCGCATTCAAATCGTTCCACCCGTATTTAAGAACTACGGTGCCACAGTTCTTAAATACAAGTGGACCAATTTTGTGTCTGTATGTTACAGTCGAGTTCTTAAACTTGTGAGCAAAATTTAGATCAAAAATATCTGAACACGACTCTATTGTTAACGGCGTAGAAGCGTGATCAGATATTTTTGATCAAATTTTTGCTCACAAGTTTATGAACTAGACTGTACACACAGACACACATAGCGGTCAAACTTATTAACACCACTCTTTTTGCGTCAAGGGTTAATAAATAGTTTTATTATATCAATTTAAATTATTATTTATGGAATTTATTTACGACATTTAATGATTTGTATTAGCGATTTTGATAATTTAATGTGGCATGTTATTTTGAGCATTCATTTTTGATGGAAATATGCTTTTCTTTTTGATTGTAACTTAAACAAAATCTTTTATTTCCGATGTTACACAGAATCAGGGTACAATAAACCTGTCATCTTACACCAGACGTTTTCACACGGTGTGCCGCGTATACTTTCAGGTGTGTTTCGATTGCCGCGAAGTATGCTGCATTGAAATGATGAAAAGCTATTTTAATGAGAAAATGGTACGAAAACAACCGACGCGTGGCGTGTGCAATTCGCGTTGTCAGGTTGTTTTGTTATGGTAACGGAGCGGAAGAAATGGCGGAGCGGGTGGAAGTCCAACTCGCACTTGGCTATTTTTACTGGTGTGCCGTAAAACTTTGATGAACGAAAAGAGTGCCGTTAAATCCAAAAGGTTGAAAACGCCTGTCTTACACACATAATTTTTCCTTTCCGTTGTACGTTAAAGCGAATGAATTTTTGACTCCACATTGTTCCAGTAAATAATTTTCTGAGGAGAAAGAGCTAATCTCGAGTTTGCTTAACCTTTTCGCATTCGCAAGGGTTCGAGCGATGTGCGGTTTCCAACAATGTTGGCACTCAGGCAACCTTGTTTACCTCTTATTACGGCCAATAAACTTGTTAACTGATTGGTTATACTCGTAACATAATCCGGATACAGGTGAACCCAAAAGTAAATGGATATTTAAACAAAGATGTATGATACTTAATGGGTAAAATTGTTATTCAAGGTCAAAGTAAAAAAAAAACTACTGATGAAACGTCGACAGACCTATCCATTAGGTGGACTAACGATAGATGCAAGTGGTGGGTTTTAGGACCATTTTCAACAGTGAACGTCTTACAACTGATGATGATGATGATGATTCATTTATTTAAAATAGTAGGTATTACTCAGAGCGTTAACAATCAACAATTGAACAATCTCGTCTACACCACTACACTCCCCCTAAATTTCCAACTCGCTCGGAAATCAAAAAGCCATCACCAATAGCGCTCACTGAATCGGTAATCTTAAAACACCCCCTAGTAAAATTCACCTCTTTTTTATCAAATCCCTTCCAATCGGTTGGACGGATTCGTCTGGGAGCCCGACCGACGCACGCGCTCGCAGCCGATTGATTGCTGAATCGTGATTGATATTGCGGTCTTGCATATTTACCCCGACGTATGAAATGTCTCGCGGTAAGTGCTAGGGTTGGGGGATGGGATAATTTTCAATTTGGCCAAATACATAGGTGTTGCCGTTGCCACGTCCCTTATTTACCTGAAATTCGTGTACTTAGATGCTTGCTTTGGAATTTACTAAGTTAATGGTGGCGGTATTGAGAAATTTTACTCTGTCAGATTTTAGTGACGCTCCTGGGTACAGTTTAAGTTGCTATTATTCTAGAAATATTATCATCATCATTGTCATCGTTATTATCAGCTATAAAGACGTCCACCACTGTTGGGCATAAGCTTGCCCCACATACTTTCAGTTGGTTTGGAAGTGGCCTGCATCCACCGTGAACCTGCCGCTTTAACCAGGTCATCCATCCATCTCGTTGGTGGTCGTCCTTCCGCTTGCTGATCCACGGTCTCCATTCGAGATCTTTGGCCACAACAGCTATCTGTTCACCGTTCTTATCGCCTGCCCATTTGCCACTTTAACGAACTAATTCGTTTTTCTAACAAAAAGTTGGAAAACCCCCGACTTCTCCACTTCAAAGTTCAATATCTCAAAAACTAATTAAACATAGAACCATCGCTAGAAAACTTGCTTTCAAATAAAAAAACCGCTATCAAATCGGTCCACCCGTTTAAGAGCTACGGTACAGACAAACACCCCTCTTTTTGCGTCGGGGATTAAAAAACAACGGTTCAAAGTTAGCATTAACTTAATGTATCATAGGTTGAAACGGCTTACAAGAACATTTCTCCAGGCTCCAGCTGAATTATTCCCGTTCGCTTTACTTAAATTCCTGTCAATGTCGATTTCTGAGAACTTCGACAAGCTTCTTTATCTCTCAAATACTTTCAGAATGAAATGTGAAATTTGTTTTCATTTCATACCTAAAACGACAGCGGAATATTCATTCTTTTTGTTTCATTTCAAACAGAGATACGGCGAAGTGCGGGTTTCGTTGGAATATTTAATGGAGTATTTGTATGATGTCGCATATTTGAGTGGTTTGTTTAACGAAACCTTTACGTCGAATTTTCGGGCAGAAAATATCTTCATATTAATTTGACGATGTTGTAAAGGCTGACCAGGAATATAAAAAACCTCACGCGAGGGCAGCACTTCTACCACAGAATAACTAATAGTACTACCGTACTTCTACGTTTTATATTGCAACATAATTTACACTTACTATAAGATACTAACAGTCATATTGACAACGGTGTCGGTGATGTTATTTTAAAGGAATATTTTCTAATCCCTTGGACTTTTTCTATGACCAATACAAATACAAATACAAAGACTCTTTATTGTACACCAGACATAGTAAGCGATACAGAAAACAGACACAGAGGAAAAAAAAATACAAGGTGAGCAATAGGCGGCCTTATCGCTTAAGAGCGATCTCTTCCAGGCAACCTTTTTTACAGAAAGAAGGAAGGACTAGTTTACAACAGGTGGTGCATCAAAAGTAGATCAGAAAATTTAAACTTAACAGCAATACATCTACGAATACATACATAATTATATCGTACATATAATATACGTCCAAAATAAATATAGGTAGTGAGATAAACAGCAACAAATAAATAAATAAATATAATAATAAGGCTAATAATTACAAGATGACAGATAGTGCTCCTTAAGCATAGATTTAAATAGTGACAAGGACTTAGCGCGTCGTAAGTCAATCGGTAAGGAGTTCCACAACCGAATAGCCTCGACAGTATAAGAATATACATAGAATTTGGAGTTAGATAGAGGCAATACTTTTATACATTGTGAATTATTTTCCTTCCAAGTCTATTGATAATCTTCGGCATTTTATCGCACAAAAACACAAAATAACACTTTAAAATACCACGCGCAAACAACGTTAACTTTGACAGCAATAGACAGATGATATTTGAATTTAGTGTTACCAGTGCAAGAAATTAGTTCTATTAGTTTCCGCAATATGGCGAGGTTTTTTATAATTCTGGTCAGCCTTTACTGAAATTTTACGCTTATTTAGTACTGGCATCATTGTTTTACCAGCTGGAAAACATGCTGCTTTGGTGGATGGGGACACAACTAAAAATCCTGTGGCATGCATTTTAGAATAAAAATGTCACTACTCGATAGTGTCACTATCAAATTAAATCAGTAAGCGCAAGGATTTAGCTGCCAATTAGTTTTCGGTCATTCTCCAGATTTTTAATGATTTGTGCTTCAGGTAAGGGGTCGCCTTTTCCCCAATAAAGTGCACAACTTTGGAAAATAAATGGCGGCCATTCGCTAGCTTTGTGCTTTCTGTCGTCTACATAAATTATGCGTCAATTTGGTGGATCAAAATAGACATGATAGTGAATAGACAGTGCACGAATTATAATGTCCGTTATATGCCATCCATAGCCAGACTTCATAATGATTTGCAAAGCTCCACCTTCTGGTTTGGTACAATTGTGTGTTACTGTAGTGGCGATAGTTTTTTTTTAAATGTTTGTTAAAGCTTAAAATGGTATTTGAACTGACATTTGTTAGCTCAACGTACAAGGTACGGTCAAGGACTGTAATTCAGGGGCCACCATGGAACCATTTCACAGTAAACGTCATAGTGACATCCCATTAATTAACAAGAAATATTGTAATGACTTTTCCTTTAAAAAGGTTCCATGATGGCTCATAAATTAAAATCCTTGACACTTACCTGACCGGGCTAAATCCTTCTGTCTGAATCATTTGCATCCCTTGCATATTTTGTCGGTAGTTAAAAATTTCATCGCTTTTTCAAATATAAGGCTTAGAATAAATATAACAAAAGATTCACGGATCACTCTCGTAGACTTGACTCTCCCAAATGAATTCATTTTTAGCAGGTAACTGGCATAACTTCTTTAAATACTCATAAGTTTTAATCTTCTTACCTCCACTGGATATAGAAGCAGTGGTGGCCACACAGAAGCAGTGCAGAAGCAGCGATAGCAGCATCTTGCTCGAAGCCACGCGTTTCACTCGCACACTCATGCTCGCTCTTTCATCTTACACTGTTTCCAGTTGGCTAGAGCGAGAGGTCGCATCTTCTGCGCGCCGATAGCCGATCACATTTTCGAATGTCGAGTACCTGAAAATTAAGAAATAGTATAATTATATAAGTTGCAAAAGGAGTAGTTTTTTATTAGTTGTTTAATTATAATCATCATCGATCAAAAGACGTTTATTTCTGGACATCAAGTACCCCGAAAACTCGCAGTGTATGTTCTGTTATGTTTCTGCGTGAAGAATAAGCCAGCCAGTAAGATTATTGGCACATGAGGTATTCTATGTCAACTTGTTAAACCTTCTTGTTCATGCTTCTAATAATATGGGCATTTTCGATACTGTGTTTTTTTTCGTTTATCATTTACACTTCATTCTCGTATATGTACCCATTAGCAATAAATTCGTATTTCACCCAGCAACTTTTTTACATGAAGAAATCATCCGATTCACACTACGGTCAATATACACTGAACAAAAGAAAAGGATAGCTGAACCTACTTGACGTTTAGCCAAAATTTACTAATTAGGAATCAAAATAATTCTAATATTTCAAAACTGATTTTTTAAGATATCATCTAATTTTTAGCTACTAGTAGGCCTTAGTTTTGTAGTCATCAAGTTATGTTACAAGCAACAATCTTTTTTCAGTGAGCACGATCTACTGCCCACAAATTCTTCAGTCTACTGCTCAAAAACACTGACAGGGTCATTGTTGGCACATTTATTAGATTCTGTTACAGTTCCCAGGTTATGTACTAAAAGTACAGGACGTCTTAAAAAATATCGAAAATGCCATCAAACTACAGCCCATTCATAACAAAATGTGACACGGTTGAGGCGGTTGGAACGTTCGAATGAACAGCAACATTCACACTGCAACGGAATCGCAGTAACCGAAGCCTCGTTATTAAATACCTCCTATAGGGTCAACGTAAGCGATCAAACCGATTAATTCGATCCTAAACGCATTGACAAGGTCTAATTGATACTGCTACGTGTGCCTGTCGGTTTGCGATCAGGTAAGCTTTCATCTGGATGAGGGTTAATGATAGCCTCCGATAGCGAAGAGGCTCGGAGGAGTACATTCAGTTGTTATAAAGGAGATTTAGGTAAACCTTCTTGAGTCTGAAGTCTTCTTGAGTGGTTGGGTAATCCATTATTGTTTTTAAGTTTTGGGCTACCTAATTCTTTTACTTTAAAATTGTGTGATTATGTTTTATCCCTAGACGTTTTTGCATAATTATTTATAACTTGCGGTTTTATTTCTGTAGAAGAATAAAATGATAGGTCACTTTCCTTTCCTGTGATGATTCTGAAAAACCCTTTCTTAGTCTTACTTTAATGATCTTAAAGAAATATTATTATCTTTTACTAGTGGCCTAGACCTGCCTGTCAGTTTATCATTATCATCATAATCTTTATTATTATCATTATCATCATCATCAACAAGGCCTTTGTACGTTACACTGCATGCAGTGTGCCCAGGCATACTAATGTAAAACCTAGCCACTGAAGCTATAGCTAAAAACATAACACAAGATTGAGAACTAGCGTCTCTTTAGCTTACCACGGATAAAGCTTCGGATAAGTCAGTCTGTCCATAAAGGTCAACGCGAAACGTCTAATTGCTGTTAGAAGATTATACTAGTTGAAATCTGCTATGTTTCACAGCTTGGACAAAGCAGAACTAGATGGCGACGAATTTCACTACTAAGGATGTTAACTACGTGCACTATTTGCATTTAGAGTGTACGTGCCCTGTTTCAAAATATTCTAGAAATTTATAACGTTGCAAATCGCATGGCCGTTAGTTAACTGAAGTACAGACTTAATTATTCTTTAAGTGCATTGTGCATTAGAAGCGTTAGAAAACGATGAATGGAAGTTTCCTAACACCGGCACCCACGTAATGGTTAAAGCATATACCTATGTTTTTAGAACTGTAATTGAAAATGAGTGTTTTTTAGACTCATGTCGTTTGTTTTGTATAAAGATTTGTTCTAACTATACTATTGCAATTTTTTTATTCCTAAATTGACTTACTTACTACTGACAACAGTCACAATATAAATAATTGTCAAAACATACTCGTACATAATATGTTTGAGACAATTATTAGGCTTTATCTTAATTTTCTTTTATTATATTTTACTTTAATTTAGCTGATTTTGGTCGTACCGAGATTGGTGCCAGCACTCAAAAAATATCAAATAAAGTTAAAAGCCTAATTGAGTTTTATAATATTTGAATTCAAATAAGCGCCTAAAAGTACGGCTCTTAAGCAGAAAGTCGTATTTACTTTAAGGGTGGTAAAATTCTGGTCGCGGTTCATTTGAAGAGAGTAACCTCGGCACCTCGGCCCCATTATGAGCCAGTAAACTAACTCACTCAACAAGGAGTCGTAAAACAATGAAGCAACGATTTGTACATTCGAAACAGAACATTACCTGCCCATAACATTATCGGCGCCATAAAGATCGTCGTTGCTTCGGATCCGTGTAGCAAATGCGCGCAATTTACTTTATTACAGGCGGCGTATCACCACCAGGACGTGGAGAGCTCTCATTGATTCACGCCTAACCCTTTTTTGACCGGTCGCGTACCAACAGCGCGGGGGGAAGCAGCTCCGCGTATTGTGGTCTCCGGTATAGGTTTCGTGGTAGATCGTGAGTCTCGTTCAGCGACAATTTTTTTTTCAAGCCAAATTCGCTGCGCGAGACCTCTATTTGTCAAACATGCCCCCCGGGGCCCGTCAGGGCTTACAGGGTGTCGCCATTGTGTCGGATGGAGATGAGAGTGCTATGGGATGCGGTGATGTAGCCATGAATTTGGGGGATTATTTTTGTCAGAACATCAATTTAATTCAAGGGATTATACAGTAAATTGTGGATGCGGCGTCACGGGGAGTGAATCCAAAATATCGCTCCAGTGCTCTTTCCAAGACAATTAGTTTCAGTTAGCCCGGCTCCGAGTTTTTATTGCTCAGTAAACTTCTTTCCACTAATTAGTGAATGTCTGTTCGAACGATTCCTTTATTGTCTTTAGTAAAAGTATTCAAAGCACAGACTTCATAAAACACAATTTTAGTCCTTTGAATCTAAATGTCTGGAAATTAACAAGTACCAGTTAATTTTCTCCGAAATCAA
Organism: Choristoneura fumiferana; assembly: GCF_025370935.1. NCBI lineage: Eukaryota > Metazoa > Arthropoda > Insecta > Lepidoptera > Tortricidae > Choristoneura > Choristoneura fumiferana. The sequence goes on from NC_133492.1 coordinate 17,970,370, forward strand.
TTCAAATCACGCTCAAGCAAGGATAACAATCTATTAGGAAAATGATTCAGAAATTATGGCATGCAGTTCCCTGTGTGGATAACTTAGAGTTCACGTGTTTGTGGGGGAAAGACAAACGGAACTACACACGCTTCATGAATATTAACATGAGAGCTTTACCTTCTAAATGAGAAAACATTTTACTGGCAGCTCGCAGACCTGTTTAAATGCGGTTTTCATTTTAGTGATGGGCGACTCGAGCCAAGTTGCGGGACAAAACGGGTAGTCGGGGAGACTGGGTTCCCTTTGTTAGACTCGTAAGACCCACCGACCTGAATAAGACACAGTCAACTTTTAAGAGCTGATTTGACTAATATTGTTGGTTGGACTCGTCTAGTTATAAAAACATGGATATATTTTGTATGTAAGCATGTTACACTGGCGACCATAGGGCTGGCTCTTTCCTCGGTCAACGTATTGGCATACAACGAGGAAACGCAGCTAGCCTTATAGGCACCCTGCCCAATAGCAGCGACTTGGGTGATATTTGTAACTATAGATTTTAGGATTAGAGTAAGTTAGTTTTAGTTCTATTTTCATTTATTTGTGTTGATTAATGCATATTATATTATTTGTTTTTTTATAAATAAATAAAATACTCAAGCGTGTTTTAGATAGGATAGTTATTTGCTAACCACAATCATCAACATTAACTGGTAGAAACTCTTATTAGCAGCATTTTGTAGTAAAATTTTATTCAGTAAAATTTTATGTCGGATTTGTTTAACTAGACTTGTAAATGTTTTTGATAAATTTTATTAGTAATAGTCAAACGTTTACATACGTTGGTTATATTTAAAATGCACCGCGCCCAAGGCTGTTTTGAATCGAAAATCTCGGTGAAAAATCTTTCCAGCGGTATTCAGCCAAACTAACACAAACATTTGCTGAAATTTTATGAATTATTTTTTTTGTTTAACTGCTTTTAAATGAAATTTTAGAAACAGAGACAGACATTAAGAGCCTGAATAAGGTACATCAGACTTGATTATATGTATAACAATATGTGGAATAGGATAAACGCACGAGTGCTCGCCTCAGACCCAATAGCTACCATCTTTAATTTTACGTCATTAGCAATAGAGGTGACAGCAGCTCAGGACTACTACGAAATTTGAAACTCTGAAGTTCGTATCGAAAATACTAACTGAGACATGGATGCACAGAAAAACCAGAAAAAGAGACCAGCACTGGGAATCGAACCCAGGTCCTCAGCAATCCGTGCTGCGTGCTATAACCCCTACACCACACCACTGCTGGACAGGAATATAGACACGAATTTTTCCTATGCATACATATCTCAGGTTGCTTATTTCTACTATGCTATTTAAGCAGCAGTACTACTCGTTCAATCCCTCTGATACTTGTACTATTTAATACGAGAGCAAGAGGGACGGCACGATACGAACTTCGATTTTCGAACTTCGGAGTAGGCCCTCTGGGCGTTGTTTATTGAGTGTTAGAGTGTTGATTTGCACGGTTTACCTTACGTTCTTAGATTATATCAAGATACCACTGCCGGCATATTGGTACACTTCTTACGAATCAAGTGAATTTTATAAAAAAAATGCCTAACTAATTAAGAAGCTAAGAATTTTTGATTCTTTTTTTGAGAGAGATAATATAAGTTTCACTGCTTTATCATTTAAGTATCCTTATTTAACTAATTCATTTTTAAATTCATATTTTAATGTCATTTTGTTCAAATTAAACAACGATCGTATTTCAACACTTATTTCATCTTCATTACATTTGAATAGTATCCTTAATTCCAAATTACTTTTTTGCTAGTTTGAAATAATAATGAGCATATTCAGTCAGATTCGTTCAACTTTTAACGACGCCATCGTGAATTTTATTTGGTTTGGTTTTAAAAGTATGCGTTTACAGCCGTGACTTATAGCGCAGCGGAGAGGACATTTTAAAACAAAGCGTCTCGGGGCGAAGTGGAGTAATATTTCGTTCGGAAACGTGCCAAGGCTCGATTATTGCGCGCCACTCCACCAATCGCCACTTGGCACCAGCCCACCGCTCTTTTTATTGTCATCTGTCTACAATTCCAACTTCGAAAACTAAATAACTCGCTGTTACTCTCAAAAGACGTAATTAAGTGCCGTACATTTCATCCAAACCCCGTTGTCAGATCTAAGTGCCAACTTTGTTTGATGTTTCGTACAATTTTCTTTAAATACAAAACTAGATTACCTACCAAACTTTGATTCTAAATTATGTTTAACGCTACCCTGCTTAAGATTTCTAATACAAAATGTACTTTCAGTCTTCGATGTTTGTAAATCTTGTTCTAAGTGCCATAAGCCCATTAAAGATGCTCCATTTGTGTTATAATAAGATTATAAACGTACCGTAGACGGTACAAGTTAATAACATCGGAGCAGTGCACGTTAGCGTTGTCCTTACGTTCATTAGAGCATGGAGTGCCTCGAGGCTGCGTAATGGGCCCGCTACTTCTCCTTGTTACGAGTACATCCGACGATCCCTTTGTTGTGAGTGTGTCGTGTATACACAATCTACGGTCGCCGACGAGCGGCTCTGAGTCCCACCTGCAGTGATCGTTAGGACCACACGAATACCGCATTGTTTGTACAATTAGTTCAACTGAACAGTTTTAAGTACAGTTCCTAACTTACGTAGCGACAAGGTCTGCTTCTGTTTCAGATTTTAAGTTACAATGTATTGTTAGTTGGACTTTAGCCGGACTAGTGGTTGTATTTGTTTTGTTGACGCTGTATGTTGAATACAAATTATTTTGATGTTATAGCCGCTTAATCGCTCAGTGATCAATAATCAAAATTTACTCGTCCCTATAAAGCTACCTACTTTAATAAAGTAACCTATTAAGGTGTTCCGGGAATCGTCGAAAGCCCTTAATATCCTTCATATTAAACTAAAAACATTCTTCATATTATCTAAGGGTGCCAAGTACTGCTCGAAAGCCCCATAATGTAGGAGCATTAAAGTCTTCAAAGGGTGTCTACCCTTTCAATATTTCGACAACAAGACAATTTGCATTCGAGAGAACAAAATCATATTCAGCGTTTACAGAATAAATAATTCATGCTTAATATTGCTGCAGCGAGATTTCCAACGCGGATCTCTAGGCTCGAGATAAAATAAATAATTTTTCAGGCGTGAAGGAAAAGACTGATGTCAATAATTTATTATTTTCGTTTCCTTTTAAAGCGTTGCCATTAACGTGCCGACGAGTGCTTTCGTCTTGGTCTCAAATTCTCCACTTTTGAGGGGGAATTTCCTGAAAAGGTACTAGGATGTCAACGTTACCGCGAAATGTCTACATTTTATCTCACTGCTCGCGTGTGCTCTCGCCATTTTTGCGCGTCTGTCGGGAAAATGGGAGCGCGTCAAATTTTGGCAATTTTGTCTTCGCTATATTTAAAATGTAACAACGTCGTTTTATTTTTAAGATAGTGTTTTAACATGAGACACCTGAATCATGTTCAGCTATAACGAAGTTTACACCCACAATAATATGTGTAACGAGCAAAACAAGTCATAGTAATTGTAGAAATAGAGAGTCCTAATGAATAGAATTTAGATAAGCTTACAGACATGATAATTATACAAAAACATGTAAATCAATTTAATCCAAATAAACACATAACCTAGCTAAAATCCAATTAATACCGTTAAAATTCCGCATTACACCAATTTGCATTTAAAACAATGTGTCGTGCTCATAAATCGCTATAATGTGGAACAAACAATAAATTTCGTTGCGTATGCTACAAATATGAGATTGGATTTATCTTTTGGTATTGAATGGAATGAGAGCCCCCTAATGAGGGTGGGTACAAAAGAGTAGCATCGGAGTTCAGTAAAAGGTCACCAGTGATTCTGTGACGTCATGGCCGTGCCTTTAAGCGTCGATTACTGCTCGAGCGGCATTGTGCTGGTCCTAAATCGTCCGCGACTGTGCGAGTAGGTAGTGCGTGGAACCATTACCGTCGCCTCTTTTTGTCCCCATTTCAGCCTCCATGTAAGACAGATCGCAAATGGGTAATAATTGGAGCTTAAACCTTTTTTTTTGTTCGAATTCTAATGCCTGGGGTAATGGACGTCATTTTAATTGCCTGGCCCGAGTCGAAGGTCCATGTAAAAAGTGGCTGAGTGAATTTGTAATTAAACTTGATTGAGATTTTGTTACTGTCGTAAATTGAAAAACGTTTTTAAAATCGAGTACGATTGTCTAACGATAAAACAAAATGATGATGTAAAGATGAAATATGATGAAACAGAAATGATGTTGGAAACAAAATGACAAAAAAGATGTTATACCTAAATAACAGTACCTATTTGTAATTCTTAGATATTTATGAATATCAAGTGTTAGCGGAGCCTCTACTAAGCAAAATGTACGAAGTGTGGGGTAATTTTAGATGGTTAGCGACAAAGACAGACATTAACACAATAGCGCATAGGTTTGTTACTGTAATGCTGTATTCTTTTATTGACAAATAAATAAATTATCGTCATAATCATCATCCCAGCCTATGTCCCCACTGCTGAAACAGGCCTCCACTTTGTGATAGCAAATAAATAATATTAAACAAATAAGTACCAGACCTGAGTTTTGAAATTAAAGACAGAAAGACAGATAACAAAGTGATCTAAAAGGCTTCAGTTTTTTTCGGAGTGAGGTACCTAAAAAGATCCGTTGTGTTTAAACTAAAGAGTGTATTTATAATGAAACATGTTGAAAAATCCTAAATCATATTCTGGGCCATTCATCTCCCCCTAAATAAACAGCGCCAACATTTATACGGCAAAAAACGAAATTATGAACAACTGATAAAGATCCCGGTTTGCATTTTCCCGTGTTACCGGGTAAGCTAAAAAATAAATTCAGAATCACGGAGAGCCGAAACCGTTGGAAAGGGCACTAAATTTTATTTAACAGCAAGCTTAAAGAAATTCAGAGAGGCGGTGACTTGTTTATCCAAGATAAAAGATGCCGGTGGAAGTCTCGGGAGCCAGCGGAGGCTTTCGGAAAATATTCTTGAGTTATTTTGTAATTGGTGGCAAGATGAGACTGTCCATGATTTTGCATTTTAATACAGCAACTAGTCTGGGAGTCCTGAAGCAAGGAGATTATGCTGTGATAAGTAAATGTAATAAATCTCGAAGCGGAAGTACCTACCTACCGTATATAGATCTGTTTCGTCTGGTTCCCTGTTCGTCTAAAGAATCGATTCCATGTCTGTCTGTTTCCCCGTTTGTCTGTTTCTATGGCTGAAGCTCGTGTTAAACAATAGTTATTTGTATCACAAGGGAGCAAAATGTTATATTTACGGCGAGGGCGTACATTGAATCCAGAATGTAGCGAAGGATTCTACAATAGAATCCTGAGCGTAGCGAGGGATTCTAAAGTAGAATGCTGAGCGTAATGAGGGATTCAAGTGTTAACGCCCAAGATGAAAATAATTTTGCTCCCGAGTGGCTCATACAACTTTTCACACCGATCAATAAGAAACGTGAAAAAAAAATCTAAATATAATTAAAAAACAACCAGCATAGAAAATGGCGTGGCTTAACAATTATCAACTTCAAAAAATGGCATTTGCAATAAAACACTTAGAAAAGCCTTGAACAGAAAAGTTGCACTTTGCTCCCTCTCGTCAGGGAGGAAAAGTTACTTTTCTGAAGGAGAGGTGTGAAAACAAAATTTCGCACGTGAATTCTGAAAGTCAGAAGTGCGAGCCCGCGTTTGAACTCACGATCGTCTGCTGAAGAGGCTATATGTCAAACTACAAAGCTACCATTGTCTGCGGTTCTAATTTATAGCGAGAATAAATCGCGTTATGTGCACTTGCTGTACAACCTAAGACACCGCGATAAGACCGCCTATTGTCTACCTGATTTTTTCTATTTTTGTAATGTCTCTGTACTGCTTTTGGTGATCAATAAAGAATATTTGTATTGTATTGTAACCTACTAGCACCTTTAGTATTATCTAAATGGTCCCAAAGGAGGATCAGCGCAGCGCCGATCGCAAGGCAGTTTGCTAATTCCAGACCATTTTGTGACATGCACAATTTTATTTTATTTTTTTCCGTGTCGTCCGTCACGAATAAATCTTTTCTTTTTACAAGCTTTTATTTAGTTTCACCTGTCCCGTTGTCTGTCTGTTATCAAATCTTGCAAGTTAAATTTGACCAACTTCCAGTAGTCAGATTGACTTGTTTGGAATACTTATGTCAATCGCGTGACAATGCAATAATCTAGTAGTGACATCCTGGTAGTCCAGCCAGGATCGTCTCCGCAGGACGGAACTCGTCAACGGTTAATAGCATCGACTTGAAATTTGGTACGCAAATGCAGTCAACAAAAAGTACAGTCATCAAAAAAAGCTTGTATTAAAAATGATTTTTTTATGGTTAGGTTATTTTTTATCGTTTGCGCTCAGGAATAACGATCATAACGCCCGGCTACACGTAGCGACTGTCTGTCTGTTTGTCTTTCTGTCTGTCTGTAATCAAATCTTGCAAGTTAAATTTTACCAACCTCCAGTAGTCAAATTGACTTTAAATTGGGAATACTTATGTAAATCGCGTGACAATACAATAATCGAGTAGTGACATCCTGGTAGTCCAGCCAAGATCGTCTCCGCAGGACGGAATTCTTCAACGGTTAATAGTATCGACTTGAAATTTGGTATGCAAATTTAGTTTGGGTGACAATGCAAATACAGTCAACAAAAAGTACAGTCAGCACAAAAAGCTTGTGTTAAAAATGAAATTTTTATGGTTAGGTTATTTCTTTCTAATGTCCGAACCATGACTCCTTTCCAAAGAACCTTACTCTCTCGAGACTTGTTCCAAGCTTTAGTTACAACAACACCATTGTATTAAGTCGTAAATTAATTTCACGTTCATCCCGCGGCCCGGGCCGCTGCTAAATGAGCACGCCGTTTGCACATATTTCCAGAAAAATCCCATCGGAACCTCCCAAATCCAAGCGAATCTCTTTAATCCATTCTACAACGACCCTAGTTCATTCACAAACGGAAAGATAAGCTGATGTTCTGGAATCTTGTCCGTCTTTTTAAGTCTGATCAGTGGAATTCAATTTGGGCTTCTGTCATGTTGCGACGGTTGTTTGGAAAAGCTCTGCTCCCGTTGATTTAAGATAAATGGTCATGCCTACGTTAATACAGAGCGCACTTTTAGTCTTTGTGTTCTTTGTTAATGGTTCCCTTTATCTTGTATAATATCGATTCTCTGAAATACACTTTGCATAACAGGTATCTCATATTTTTTTTAGCCAAATGATACTTTATCATATTCATAACTTTGCATAATTATCATTTCGAATAATAGTAATAACTCAGAATATTAAATAGCAGAACACTCTTATCGCCGAATATACTTCTGCAGAATATTAAATAGCAGAACATTAGTATCGCCGATTTTTATATAGCATAATGGCATAGCAAAATACTAGTTTGGTCTATTATATTTTCACGAAATTTCAAATAGCGCTGACTTTAACATGGCGTAATGACATAGTTAAAGGAACTAACAGCTGCCATAAGAATGGGTTAAGGTTAAAGTAAGGCCAGCAATGTAAGCGTGCTGTAACAGCAGCAGACAAAGCGCCAGAACAGAACAGCAGCTACATAGTAGGTTGGGTTAGGTTAGAACTGCGACCACAACAGCGCGCGAGCCAAGCGAGCGAAGCGAGCTTGCCGCGGCAGCGGCCGGCGAAGCGCCAGAATCTTACTGCTGCCAAAAAAACGCTTTTTATTATCCTTATGCAAAGTAATGTTATGAGATATTGTCTTTCTGCGTAGCAACTATTCGAACATTTAAATATTATTCTCATCGATATTATGTGATGTTAATATTCTGCTTTACAAAATTATGAGAGATGATGATTCTGCTCAAGGTTGTAATGAGAACCGAAATTATGAGATTCGATTTTATGCAACATATTAGTGGACCGTTATGATTATGTCTCGTAATGTTAACTGTTTTTAGAATTTCGTAGCTAAAAAGGGAAAAGTATGTGTTTTTTTATGAACTAATAGAAACGCTTCATTTACCTATCCCTGCACAGCACCGTTCTGGTGGAAACAGGTTAGCGGAGCGAGGCGAGGGAAAAAAAGCGTTTCTATTGGTTCAAGAAAAAGAAGTCCTCACAACACATCTTCACACATCTCTGATTAAAACACAGCCTTAGGAATACATACCGTAGCAAATAATGTGTTTTTACGTAATTGTGAAGTGAGAACATCTATTATTAAGGTTAAACATTTTATTAACCCATATATGCCCAGAACTATTTTTGGTCTCCGATTTCTTCTTTAGAACAGACGTCACAAATTAGCAATTTCTTTTGCAAAATCGCGCGTTAGCTGATACCTATTTTTCGGGATAAAAACGACCCACTGGGCATATATGGGTCCAGAGACTTTGCGGAAGTTCTCTGAGGAAATCAATGGATAATTCCCTGCTAAAAACCCTTTCCTAGTTCATTTCATGGACGTTAGAGACAGCGAATGTGTTGAATAACAGCGTATTCTAAAACCGATCCGTATCGGACTGAAATCTGGGCTCGTTAGTAATAGCATCCTACGTGTGAAGGGGCTTTTACTTGGAGATTATTGGTTTAAATGCGGAGGCTTCGCCACTGGCGAGCCGATTGGAATGATGGAGCGATGCTCGTTTACAGTTGTGGTATATTAGTTGGTATTTCGTTTAACAGTTCGCACTCCCATCAACCCCTTCGGCCACTTTGGAAACTAAAGGCTTGATACTCGAAACCAGTTTAGAAAATATAATTATTTCATTTATTTGATACCAGGTTTTCTGAAAAGAAATAAAATTACTTAAATATACTTCATATAATGAACCGGTCACCGTATTATATCAATACATCTAGTCACAAATGCATGAATTCGTAAAAGTAGGTATGGAATTTTATTTTCAGTTTTAAGCAATTTGTGTGCCCTTACAGGGTATCATAGACTGATTTACACAAATGTGACATCTTTTATTTTAATGTTCCTGGTTTTCAATTAAATAAAATAAACAAAAAACCTTAAGACACGTCAAATATTCCACAAGCATTCTTCGTGAAATGAAAATTGCATTTAAATGAAGACGGCGATGTGATTTAACATAGGTAATATTTTTTACGGTAGGTATATAGAGCGCGGGTCTTTAATCAGCTCCCGTTGACAATATATCTCACATACCTATGTAGTTAACTGTGAATTATCAGAAACACGATGTAATTTCATCTTCTTCCCGGTAGATAACTAACCAGCACTGGAAAGGCCAAATATTTCTTACTTCAAAGAGATTTTGGTACTGTAATTGGTCACTGTTACTGTCAATTTAGGTTCCGGAAAATTTGGTACGATAACAAGCGAAGCGAGGAGTGTTAGAGGTTATTGCGACCACAACGTGAGAGCCGAGCGAGCAAAGCGAGCGCACCATAACCTTATTAAGTTAGGAAATAATTTGGCCCGTACCAATGCTGGTTATGTAAGGGGGAATTTTTTTCACATCAATTTCACTTGAATCACAATTCAAGTAAAGCAAAGTCATTTGTAAAAGCTAATTTTAGATAAATTTTGACACAATCACACAGGAATAATATTATTTAATTGAAGATAATTATGTAGGTATACATCAGTAGGTGATTTTTCTATTTTCATCATGCCTTTTGTTCCTTTATCTGGTTATTTTCCACATGACCGACACTACTAGATACATAAAGTGCACTAACCACGCCTCCGTCCTATTTCAAGTTATCTTCTTCATTATCTAAGTTGCCTCGATCCATGCTGGGAAACCAAATGTGGCTTATATAAGGGAAAAAGTTTCTTGAATTATATTCCACAGTTTTAATGTTGTCAGATCTCTGATATTTAAGTCTTTAATCCTTCAACTAACCAGAAGCGGTTGTGATTTTATTGTTATCCTACTAAATTTAAATACGAAAGTTTGTGAGTGCGTGAGTGTGTGTGCGCGTACGTGTGTGTGCGCTCACGCTAAAGTAAATGTAGGTGGATGTTTGGAATAACACAAGGCTAAGTTTTATACCAATATTCCCACGGGGTCCTATAAAATATTGTTCTATAAGATATTGTTCGTCATACAACGATAATGAAGATCGCAATTTCAGTAAAAAATAAGCAAAATAAGATAAGTTACATTTAAAGCGAACCAGTAAAAGCTGGTCTGAAGTAAAATATCTAACAATCTGTGTAGGAACGTAAGTGTAAACCTCAATTCAAGTAACAAAAAGGTTAGAAAGTTTAATTAGCGAAGTTTGTAAATTTAACAAGTTTAACATATAGGTATTTAATTATCTTTGATACGCCCTTACATGTAGATGAACATTTTCTTACCAACCACCAAGTGAGCATGTTAGCCAGAGTAATTTTTGTTTCCCTTAATATTATGTTTTCTAGTAAGACAACCTAGATAATATAACCTAGGGCTCTTCATGTCTATGAATACTTTGCTCTGGAAATTCTGGAACAAAAATAAAAAACTGAAACATGGATGCACAGAAAAAAAAACAGAAAAAGCGACCAGCGCTGAGAATCGAACCCAGATCCTCAGCATTCCGTGCTGCGTGCCATACCCCTACACCACCACTGGATAGGAGTTTAGACACAAATTTCTCCCATGCATCACACATTTTAGCTTCCTTTTTTCTTTCTTAGGCACTTAAGCAGCGACACTAGCACGGATTGGATTTGGATTTCACGGAATGACATAAAAAGTTGAAATAACAAATACAAAAAACCTCCAAAAACCAATCATAATAACAGTATAGTTTTGAAACAGTCACATTAGCGTACGAAATTTACTTAACGTAAAAGGTTGACGACAACTGCAGTCTGCACAACCTTTTTTGCGCAGGAATAAAAATGCAACTCGCAACGTATTGCCAACGCGGCTACATCTGCAGCGGAGTGGATTGGGTCGCTTTCGCAATCCGAGTAAGAAATAGAAACATGTCACCTTAGAGCAACACGGGCTTCCTACCGGAAGGGAGTAGCCTTGGCGATAGATTACTATTCAAATTGTTCTGGCGTTTGTTGCGGGGGGGGTGTACTGCCTTTTCGGCGAAATATGTTTCGCCTAATTTCACTTAGCAACCAATCTTTCGCCAAAGTTTAGTTTGGCAAACAATTCGTTGGCATAACTTTACTCCGCATTTTTCTTATTACGCAACAATTTTATATTGCAAAATTTTACTTCATCACACTTTTATGTGCTAAATAATTATGTAGCAAATGATTGGCTAAGGCGAATAACAAATTGTCAAATAACATTTGGCCAATTTTTATATTGCAAAGTTTTACTTTAAAATTTGTGCGAGCGAGCAAGACGGCTCGGAGCAGAAGCGACTTGGATAGTTTAGGTTCAGAAGGCTAAGGCGGGAGCGAAGCGGAGCGTAGCTCCCGCCTTAGCCTTCGATGTTAGGTTTTTTTATAGCAGCCAGGATAACTGCCACTAGGAAAGTAGGTTGTATGCCATTCAATATGTTGCTAAGTTAAGGTATGCCAATCAATACGTTTGACCAAAACATAAACGACATCTTAAAAAAATCCCAGGTAATAATTTGCATAATAATAATTTATCAAATGATTAGTTGGGAAATGATATCAGTGCGAAATGTTGAGTTGGGAAATAACATTTCGCCTAAATAAAAATATGGGATAAATAGTTTGGGAGCTAATAATTTGCTTAATAATTTTCGCCGAATCATTAGTAAACCTGCGGGGGGATATGTGCACACAAGTACAGATTCGCACATTCACATGCAAAAACAAAACTGCCAACTGACTGTAATGACGACGTAAACACATAAATAATCCAACAATACACTAATAATTCGTGTACAGGATGACTCAAAGCTCACACATTGACAAGTTGTTCATCGGCGAGTAGTTGGATTTATCGCTTGACCGTTGGTAAACGAATCCGATAATAATATTATGATAAAATGTATGACATTGTTGTTTAAATGTAATTAAATAGCAATAATACGATAACAATTTACTTCCATGTAAAATGTAACACCATCTTTTTGCAAGCTTAATGTCCCAGATCTCTTTTTAGAGCAGAAAACTGAACAGTTTGGCATTTTAAACACTGCACCGTTCACTCGCGTGACTAAATTCGGTCTAGTTTGAAATCCGAGCGCGCTTTGTTTTATAAAATGCGTATGCCCACTTGGGCTTGTACTTTGACAGAGGGGAACGCGGTGAATGGCTACTCCCTTCCGTAGGAAGCCCGTGTTGCTCTAAGCATGTCACAAATAATAATGTGTAGTCACATTTGTGGAGCAGTTAGTTACAACAATTAAAATTATTTTATACCTAACAAAAAGGTCAGACAGAAAAAAATATGTGGGATTAGATTTTTTTAGATAAAGTTATAATTTATTGAAAAAGTGTAAATAAAGATCTCCATGTCATACATGGAATAACTATAAACAGTTTTCCCATTTCAGATGTGGGACGCTCAACTACAAAATGACCTAGTCGCAAAGGAAGCAAAGCTTGCGTTATGGGTATGGGCAACGGATAACTGTACTTAAATCGATAAATAATTCATATTCAGTGATTGATTAAAACTTCTTTGAACTATCTTGACTGTCACGAGTGACTGGGCTTCACTTAGATACACTAAGAAATAATTGATTGAAATCAAAAATATAGAAAATTACAAAAGAAATACACACACACGCACGCACGCACGCACGCGCGCACGCACGCACGCACGCACGCACGCACGCACGCACGCACACACACACACACACACACCATTATTAAAGTGTTAAATATCTTGTCACTCATATGCACAGGCTGATTGTGTTCAGGCGGAATGATAATTTATTTATTTTGTTCAGGAAATTAAAACAAAAATATCGTAAGTATATATTTTTTTTCTTAATTTTTATTTCAAGTAAATTATTTTGATCTAATTTAACGTCTCTTAAAATATTGGTATGCTCCTTATAATAATAACATGTGTACATTAGTATCTAAAAGATACGCTATTTTACCATAAAAATGGCTTCAAAGTTACAATTGTGCTGGCAGACGCCAAGCCGAGCCAAGACGAGCACCGAAAAACGTCATTATCAGACTCATCAAGGCATATCAAAGCATATTTCCGAAAATATTGGAAGCTCGTTCACCTGCTAAATAAGGATAAATAACAAAAAAAGCAGTCGTTAAATCGTCACGCCTTGTAATCAAAAGATGTGCAAATATTCGAGGCTCATAAACAAAGTCTGCCTTTGTGATACACAAATTAGGACGCCATTTTGAAGCGGTAATTGCTTCTCGCGAAAACTAAGTGCTTAATTATATTAAAAGAAGTGACGGTCGCATTGTGGAATAAGAGAGAGATATTAAGGAAAAAGCTATGGTAGATGAAAATGATTTTTAATAAGGAGAAATTTTTGAAACGCCTGCAGAATGGAATTTGCTTAGGGTAGCAAAAATTATAATACAGTTGCTAATTTACGATGTTTTTTTGATGATGAAATACATAATCATTCAAAATTGATCTCAAAAAATCCTTTTAATTTAATCTGAGTCTCTTAAAAACTAGCCAAGTGCAAGTCGGGCTCGCGTATCGAGGTTTTCGTACAAATTTGTAGGTATCTATTTATATCTACTGTCGGCAGAACTCTCCTAAGCAAATTGTAAGTACGCACTATATGAAGTCATTTAAATGAATGCTGAAACTAACATTTTGCGGACTTTTCTTATTGATAGTGCTATATATAAGAGCTAGCTAGCTTCATACCAAACTTCAAGTTTCATGAACTGACTGACTGAAATAATGCCGAATACAGCGATGGGCCAAAAATGCCACTGAGTGGATGCCACAGCTGCGCAGATGCTATTTCTCGACGACTGGCCTCAGGCTGCTTTGGTTCAGGAGGAATGGAGGACATGGGGGGAGGCCTTCGCCCAACAGTGGGACATCAATCCTGATTAGATAATAATGATAATAAAAATAATGACTGAAAGGAAACGAGCATGTGGGTCATTTGATGGAAAATGAACCATATTGCCGGCCTTTAAAGGATGATTCTGTAAGGATTCCTTTAGGTACAAAAGCGTACAAATCTAAACTCCGCAAAGCAAAGCATAACCTTAAAAGATCGATAACTAAAACCAGGAAGCTCTTAACATAATCACGATGGCCGGCAAAAAAGACTTATTAGTTACTTGCGAATAAAACCTCGTTTATTTCCCTCTCGGAGAAGTGTTGGGTATTTTCCGTTACGTCAAATTATGGATGATTGATGCGTACGGACCAGCAGCGTCTGAAATTTCACGCCCCTCCAAGGCTTCATACGCCTAACGAACTTTAATGGTCTGGTCTGTCCTCTAAATTTGCAAGAAATCATCAAGGCGAGTGCACTTTACGGCTATTTTTAACTTCCGACGCCAAAAGAGGAGTGTTATAAGTTTGATTCTAATGTCTATGATACCTATCCTAGCTATAATTCTTTTCAAAAAATAATCGCAATGTCGCAAAAAATACTGGCTAAACGAATAGCGCAAAAATATTTTCACGAATTCTGTTCGGTTTGACAGAATCCTTTTCTTGATAGCAAAATAGAATAAGAATAAAATATCTTTGAAAAATAATGTGAAATACAATTACACTATTAGCTGACCCTGGAGGACCTCTGCTGATTAAAATAGACCAAGGGTTGAAGAAAAGGCCCGAGGGCCGAATATTGACGAGCAAATATAAAATGGTCACAATTCACAATGTAGGCAGCCTAGATGTGAAGAGTACATTAATATTATAATATTATAATCAGGTTGAATATACGCTTACATAATTCATAGCTCAGAAGATTATAAGCCCAGTGTAGTGTGTAATTAATGACCATCATACGTAATTTAGTTGGCATCTATATCAAGCGTTGCAAGTTGACGGTTGTTGAACATGACGTGCTGTTTAGTGAGAAAACTTTCAGTACGATACCTTGGAGCTCAAAGAGCGTAAAGCATAAAACACAACTCAATAAACAAAGTTTGTCAATTGTGTTTTGTCTCTTCTTTAGTACAATAAAGAATTTACAAACATACATACATACACAACTTTTTAGGTAAAGCTAAAAGCTGGAAAAATAAATTAAAAAAATTATAGTTCTGTAATTTCTAATGTGACATAAAGGTCTTCTACTGACGAATAGCTTAGAATTTCTTGTAGTTTTCGTTGAAATACTCCAATTGGATGCAAACTGTACGGTTAGAGAGATACGTGTGCGCTACGCCCTAGTGAAAACACAAGGATTGAATCAGATTTACCTACCAAGTCTAAAAAATCTTCTTACACTGTGTGCCTACTTTAAGATCTAGTAAACTTGGCTTATTTCGGTTCAAAAGGATGTAAGGTAACATCATCAAAAATTTTGCATTCAATGGGTCGTACAGGAAAATTTAATGACTTTTTATGGTGACGATGAGTAAAATAATCGGAACGTCTCATAGTTTTAATTACACAAGGCCGCGGTCTTAAGAAATCAAAATTTACGGTGAACTATTAGAAGGTCGTAAAGGACCGTTGAATAAATTACGGTTTTTACACCGTATGCCTTTGATTTTTTTCGAGGCAATAAAGGAAATGTAAAAAAAATGTGTCGCTTTAAGACCGATGTTTTGTAATATACTTACTTTATACTTACTGCCTTGATGATTAAACAATGAGATTTTTTTGTTTGTCATACCTACCCTTCATTTTAAAAATAAATGTCATGACACTTTTGAGAGAATTTCCTTACGTGGATAATACTGATCGATAGAGAAAATTGTATAGCTATAGAGAGTGCCTTTACGTCCAAATGTCCTTTACGCCCTTTGAGCCTCTCTCTCTCTCTCTCAGTCGATTTAAATGCGGTTTTTTTTATTTGAAAACAGGTTTTCAAGCAATGGTTTTTAGACATGTTTCATCAAAATCTGTTTAGCCGTTTTTGAGATATTGAACTTTGAAGTGACAAAGTCTTTGGTTTTACAACTTTTTGTTAGGTTATGGAAAGTGCGGGCGTGCTCAAAGCAAATACGGATACGGACAGACATTATACAGGTAACGCTGCAAATGAACTTGAAGATAAACGTCCAATACCCGCCATTATTAACTTTCGGGTCTCGCGCCTATAAATTACTTTTTAAAATCCAATTTCATTGCAAGGACTGGTTTAATTTATAGCAGTGATATTGCTGTGTTTATCGCGGATCGCATGTCGCGAATATATTCGATTCTTTATTGCAGCTTATCCTCGATTCGCCGTATAATTTGGGCTGTAAATTTGTCTTTGTCGTCATGTGCTTTATAAAGGCATGGGATGTCACACGGCGAATTAAAATGCTTTTTATGGGGGTTGCGAGGGTCAAATTTCCCTCGGGGATATTCACTTTTGCTCGACGGGAACTATTGTTCTATTTCTGTGACATCAACTTCGTGTGGGCGATCTGGTTTGTTTAATTCTCATTAAAGTTCAGCGTTGATTAAAATTAAGAGGATTATGTTTTTTTTAGCTTTATTCTTAAACAATAGAGTTAAGGACATATTAAATGATATTGTAACGGATAAGTTACGTCTTAAACCGAGTTAAGCTCGACATGTTTCGGGCTATTTCATAGCCCTTCAATACCATAAATACAACAATACAATACAATATCATTTAATGTGAGTGAGTCTCACGGTAGTTTCATGTTCATAATAGAGTAAATGACTATAAAAGAGGAAAAGGAGGTTATAAATGTAAAAGTTTGTGAATGTCTCTGTGTTTGTGTGTATATCTGTTACTACTTCGTTTGACGGATTTGGATGAAATTTTGTATATAGATAGTGTAGCTAATAACTTTATTTTTATTTTTTGTTATAATAGCGACAGAAATAGTAGATATCTAAGTACATACTTGTGAAAACTGGAACAGACGGACAGACAGTGATATCGTAGTAAAAGGCACCCTTTAAAAGTGTCCTCAACTCAGCATTTGCAATATTTTGCCATTTTTTTTAATAACTTCTTATTTTTGTTGTCAATAAAATGTCACCGCATTATATTAAAACAACTATGCAATTTTACGGAGTAAAACTATCCAATGCCCCCGGGATTCAAACTTTCTGTATACCGAATTTTAAATTTAAATTTAATTTTGAAAAAGCAACAAACAAACAGACTTACAAACTTTCTCATTTATATAAGTGGGATACAGACCCCACCGTAAACATTTCAAAACATTCCTTCATTATCCCGCAGCTTATCCGGAGCTGTATAAACATTATTATAATTAATTGAGCGTATCTACAATCGCAAATCATTACTCTGTCAACATAGATTCGATAACACAATAACATTATGATAATTGCCACTAACCTACTAATAATGTTAGAGGAGGTTCATAAACGTGATAGTTGGACGTCACTCTTGCACTGATTAGACGATGGTTGGAGCTATTATTATGTGGTTCGACATTTAGTATTGCTGAACTATAGCAATAACTTAACGTTATTTCCTTAACTTTTTATTACGGTGCTACCACATGTTCGATGAGATTGGATAAAACGGCGTAAGGCTATTATTAAGTCTACCATGGACAGGTTGAGGAAAATACAGAAAGATAGAAGCATCACAAAAGCCACAAAAATTCGACTTGGTAGCGCACTTGTTTCCCATATTTCTTTACGGTGCAGAGACGTGAAAGAAAGCAAGGAAATAGTTATTTGTGTCACAAGGGAGCAAAATGGTGTATTTACGGCGAGGGCGTACATTGAATCCAGAATGTAGCGAAGGATTCTACAATAGAATCCTGAGCGTAGCGAGGGATTCTAAAGTAGAATCCTGAGCGTAATGAGGGATTCAAGTGTTAACGCCCAAGATGAAAATAATTTTGCTCTCGAGTGGCTCATACAACTTTTCACAACGAGCATTAAGAAACTTGAAAAAAAAAATCAAAATATTATTATAAAGAACAACCAGCATAGAAAATGGTGTGGCTTAACAATTATCAACTTCAAAAAATGGCATTTGCAATAAAACAGTTAGAAAAGCCTTGAACAGAAAAGTTGCACTTTGCTCCCTCTCGTCAGGGAGGAAAAGTTACTTTTCTGAAGGAGAGGTGTGAAAAGAAAATAGACGCCTTGGAAATGTGGTGTTGGAGAAAAATGCTTAATCATGGAAGCAATTTAGGACCAACCTCTCTATTATCCAGGAACTCAACATCAAGAAGCGTCCTTCTATCGTACAGGGCCGTATTCTCTCTTT
This sequence comes from Choristoneura fumiferana, assembly GCF_025370935.1. Lineage (NCBI taxonomy): Eukaryota > Metazoa > Arthropoda > Insecta > Lepidoptera > Tortricidae > Choristoneura > Choristoneura fumiferana. Next base: position 17,988,718 of record NC_133492.1, read on the forward strand.
CTTCGGGCATGTTTCACGTCGACATAATACATCTGTAGAGCGATGACAGGGTAAAGTCGAGGGCACAAGACAAGGCAGGCTGGACCGACCGAGTGAGAGAGGAATGGCGACGGTTAGTACACCGTATCACCACCCCGGATTTGACGATCACGACCACTCTGTCAAGAGTGTAACGATTAGGAAGAACCAGATTTTCGATATCTGGTAGCATGGTAGCTGTATTAAAGCGCGCCGGAAAAACCCGAGAACTATTAAAAGCCATCAAATTACGTACAGTTGGATAGTGTTGGGCCACGTAATTAGAAATACCCGATACCAACTCCTGAAATTAATAATGATGGGCAAAGTGGAGGGAAAGAGGCGTGCTGGAAGAAGGAAGAAGTCCTGGCTGCAACATACGCGAATGGACAGGTATAGCCAGCGTTGAGGAGCTTCGCTTGGCTATAAGAGACTGGAAACAGTTCGCAGAGCTGACGGCAGACCTCCAATAATAAGAGCCATAAGAAGAAGAAGGTAGCATGGTGGTGTGTTGTTCTGATGATGAACTCTGGTTGAGTTTGAAACGCGTAGTGTGGTGGAGGTGATAGTTGAGTTTTGCAGGTGGTAGGACCTTGTGCAAGGTCCGCCCGGATTGCTACCACCATCTTGCTCGCTAATCCTGACGTGAAGCAGCAGTGCTTGCATTGTTGTGTTTCGGCGTGGAGAGTAAGACAGCCGGTGAAATTACTGGCACGTGAGGTATCCCATCTTAGGCCTCTAGGTTGGCAACGCGTCTGCAATACCCCTGGCGTTGCAGATGTTTATGGGCGGTGGTGATCTCTTACCATCAGGAGACCCACTTGCTCGTTTGCGTGTGTGTGTGTTTTTACGTTGTGGATGCTGAAGAGCTACATGAACACTGATTTGTTGCATAGATGTACATACTCGTATAGTATCGTAAGGTCGCGTGAGCAAAATAATTGTTTGTAGTTCATTAATAATATGGACCTCTTTAAAATAACGCCTGATCCAATAAATTATCTGTTGTTGCTGGTTTTTAGGATTCCGTAGGTACGACAAAGGGAAATGAACCTATATTATAGGGATTAAAGCATCCATAACCTAACCAACAAAACGTTGGAAAACCCCCGACTTTGTCACTTCAAAGTTCAATATCTAAAAAACGGCTGAACCGATTTTGATAAAACATGTAAGAACCATCGCTAGATAACCTGCTTTCAAATAAAAAATGCAAACGCATTCAAATCGGTCCAGCCGTTTAAGAGCTACGATGCCACAGACAGACAGACAGACACACGTAGCAGTCAAACTTCTGCACCCTTCTTTTTACGTCGGGGTAAAATGGCCATTATTTGATTTCAGATATACGCGCGCACATTTCTTTTCCGCTTAACGCCACACAATGCCTAAACGTCCGCGTCAAAAACTCTTTCCCATGATTAATGTCCCTCTAAGCCTCGCATCTCGCACTAGCATAATCGCCCCAGCCACCATCCATACATTACACGCACTTATCACAGGGGGATTATCTGCTCCACAGTATCCTATAGGGGGCCCGTCTAACGAGCTTTTAATTCGGGGGACCTTCATAAACCCCAAGAGTTTTGGTCTAATTAAAAAGGTTCGGGCTAACGTCTTTTGTAAATTTACTGGACTATTAAAATAATCCTTTTGGGAAGTTTTTGCTAAGTGTTAGAGTTTGAGGGGCTCTGGCCGCGGTCGGCTTTTGTTTTGAGTGACGGGAATCGTTTTATTTGTTGCACTAGTGTTTGCCAGTGGCTTCTTCGAGTAAAACATTAGGTCTTGAGAATACATTTTAATTCTGCGGAAATTTTCAAAAATCGTTTTTTTTATTTACTGACTAGCTTTTCGGAAGAATTCGGTTATCGCGCGCTGTTCCCTCGGGAACTGTGCATTTTTCCGAGTTAAAAAGTAGCCTATGTCTCTCTATTGTAAATCTGTTTAAAAAATATACCTTATTGAGTTTCTTGCCGGATTCTTCTCAACAGAGGTTTTTCCGAACCGGTGGTAGTTTTTTTTTGACATTCATAAGTGCTTGTTATAGTCTAAATTGAATAAAGATATTTTGACTTTGACTTTATGCCAAAAATCACGTCGAAACGGAGCGACGGTTGACTAGACTAGACTAGACTGTTGCTTGTTGCTGTTGTTGTTGTTTTAGTCTAACAACTGGTAGCATGGTGTACGATTGTGTTACTCTGAAGATGAGCTCTGTTTGAGTTCGAAACGCGTCAGTGTGGTGTGGTGGTGGTGATAGATGGGTTTGTGTGATTTGTGTGTGTTCTTACAGTGTGGAGGTGGAGGAACTGCATGAACACGCATATTTTGCATAAACTTAGCTATCGTAAGGTCGCGGGTGAGCAAGGAAATTCTTTTAGTTCATTGATATGGCCCTCCGCAAAGTAACGCCTGATTCAATGAATTAAGACTTTATCCCTCATATTTCAGTAATGTCTATACAATAAAATCAATAGTACTAAATATTAATGACTCGAACCATAAATGTGCAAAGTTAAAATTACTTTATCATCATCATCATCCCAGCCTATATACGTCCCACTGTTGGGCATAGGGCTCCTCTCAGAACAAGAGGGCTTGGGCCATAGTTCCCACGCGGGCCCAGTGCGGATTGGGAAATTCGCACGCACCATTGAATCGCTTCGCAGGTTTGTGCAGGTTTCCTCACGATGTTTTCCTTCACCGCAAAGCTCGTGGTAAATATTCAAATGTAATTCCGCACATGAATTTCGAAAAACTCAGAGGTGCGAGCCGTAACTGAAAGTAACTGTATGGGTCTATCATAATATATTATGTTGAAACTAAAAATCTGCTGACGATTTCAAGGTGAGGGTGACTGCTTTGTCGTCAGATTGTTCTTTGTTTATTTTATTATTTGACACTTGATTATGTTGTAGTTTAAGTAAATAAGTAGCATGTTTTAAGATATTGTAATGTGAAGTTTAAATGCTTGAGTTATATTATAGTGACTTTAATATTATTTTGCTTATTGACTTAGAATTGTATGTATTTAATTTGGACCTATGTTGTTCTTGACATAAATTAATTGTTATTATTATTATAGTTTCTTAGATAACTTATTGTCTAATACATAGGTTACACTTCTAACAGCTTAGACATAACTAAATTTTACATACTAGACCTAAGATTATTTTATGTTTATATTACCTTACTTTCTTATACCTACCTACTCGTATATGAATTTTATGAATAAATGAATTATTATTATTATTATATAATTTTATTAACTGTTTTGTTGTGAAAGGGAAAGAAACACACATTATAAATTTACGCGTTAATAACTAAAGTTTTGTTCCCCTTTTTGGTTCACTACAAACAATGGTATTTAATGTAATGACGAGTAACCTCGTTTTATGTAGGGCCTTGTAGGATTTGAGTACATTATTAATTTACCTTACACTGTTCAGTGGTCTAGATTACGTACATTAGGTACAAGACATTCTAGCACTACTAGACATCTAACACAAACAGTTCCTTCGCAGAAACATCTCATCTAAATCACATACATAACATAATAGGTATTAGACAGTAAATTTCCCCAACAAAACGTATTCTCCCGACACAGCTCAAGGATTCCTTTTGTGCCCAATATCGAGTGGAAAACGAAGGGAGCCCTCTAGATTACATACATGCACATTATACACCGAACCAGTGTTATTTGCGCCGCTTCGCTCCCATCTTCTAATGTTCGAGTAGTGTTAAGTATGGGTCTTGTCAGTTGGCCAGTACCCTAAGAAATGGGACGCCTGTCCATCGAGTCCTTGAGGTTTGGCTTGATGTCCGGATGATTGTTTGTCCGGGTCCGTGGGTGCTTTGGATGTTTCCGGTATTGAATTTTGTTTATTTTTGGTTACACAGTATTGGTATTTGGGGGTTGGGGATGAATGCCTTCCTTAGTTGTATGAGTATTTGTAAAGGTTAGGTAAATCATAACCACGGGTCACCGGGACACAGAAGTCGTGTGGTGTAGGTACTACATTGATTCTTTGATGGATTTCTTATCAAATGACAGAAATAAATACTACCTACCGAATGGTTATACGTTTGACTCACCATTGTGACATATCCACCATCATTTTACAAGCTTTTATTCAGTTTCACCTGTCCCGTTGTCTGTCTGCCTGTCTGTAGTCAAATCTTGCAAGTAAAATTCGACCAACTTCCACAAGTCGGATGGACTTGAAATTTGGCATACTTATGTAAATCACGTGACAATACAATAATCTAGTTTTTTGTTGTACCATTTTGTCGGCATAGTTTATAAACCTATATATACCCATAGATAAAAAAGTCACATACCTTTAAGGATTAGAGCATTATTACAGTGATATGTACAAATTATTAATTAGTAACAAATATAACACAAGGAGTGTAAGAGAGAAAAAGCTCGTACAGCCAAAAATGAAAAACTATTATGGTAAAAGATGTTCACAGTACCTGGTACCGAAATTATTTAATAAAATTAGCTTATTAAGACAAAGTCCTAAACTAAGTAAATCTATGTTAAAGATCAGACTCAAAGAATATCTTCTAGACTTGCCTTGAATGTATACCTTCTATGTAAATACCTGCCATTGCGAATCTGTTAAGTACCTACCTACCTAGTTTATATTATAGGATAAGTTTGATAGGATAGAAGTGCATGAAAACTGAGCGCGTCTCGCCATCAAACGTAGCAGTTTGGCGAGAATATATAATGTGTAGTACCTAAGTTGTAATTTGAATATATAAATAAATTAAAAAAAAAAATATTATATTCGTGCAAAATTACAGCTTTCTAGCATTGATAGTGCCTGAGCAAAGCCGCGGACGGACAGACAGACAGACAAACAGACAGACAGACAGACATGGCGAAACTATAAGGATTCCGTTTTCGCCATTTTGGCTACGGAACCCTAAAAACCGAATTCAAATCGGTCCACCCGTTCAAGAGCTATGGTGCCGTAGACAGACACACATAGCGGTCAAACTTATAACAACCCTCTTTTTGCGTCGGGGGTTAAAAAGGTACTAATTTTTTTTTTTGCAAAAACTTTTTCAAAAACAATGCACGCTGTATAAAATGTTAGGCCTTACCTTAATATACGTTACAATATTAAGTCATAATATTTTAAGCGGGTACCGTGTCACTGTAACTTATAATTCAATTCGCCTAATCCTAAACAAGCCAGAAAATGTTAAGGGTAATTGAAACGCAAACAATGCCGACAAATAATTGTTTTGTTTCCATTATTATTGAAAAAGGGTTGAGGGATAAGCGGGGATTAGCGGCAGGACAAAGCTTCGTGTTTAGGATGGATATGCCTAGATGAATTAATATGTACGTGATGGATGGAGGCTTTGAACTGCTAGTTATGGAGCTGGAAACGTAAATCGATTGTGAATAGATACAGCCAGCTATCAATAGGAAAACACGCACTTTGTAACTCCGCTCGCCAGTTACCGCTCATATTTGGCTATTCGATACGACTATTGTAACAAGAAATGTAAGACTGTTACTTCATAATATTATAGTCAATTATAATTAATATAGTCAAGTAGCTTAGCAAGTTATGCCAACATAAAATAGATGATACTTAAATTAGTGATTATTTATTTGGATTTTAGTCATACTATCTGGTCGTTATAATGTAACAAGTCCCAAATTATGATTGATTAGTCTGTATTAAGTAAAATACAAACTGAGACATGGATGCACAGAAAAACCAGAATAAGAGACCAGCACTGGGAATCGAACCCAGGTCCTCAGCAATCCGTGCTGCGTGCTATAACCCCTACACCACTGCTGGACAGGAATCTAGACACGAATTTTTCCTATGCATACATATCTCAGGTTGCTCATTTTCTACTATGCTACTTAAGCAGCAGCACTAGCTACAAGGGTAATTAATGAATATCAAGGGACACTTGGCACCAATTGACCTAGTCCCAAACTAAGCAAAGCGTAGTACTATGGATACTAGGCAAGGGATAAACATACTTATATAGATACATACATACGTAAATACATATGAAACATCCAAGATCCGAAACATTCGTATTATTCTTAAAAATATCTGCCCCGGCCGGGCATCAAACCCAGGACTTCAAGCTTCGTAGTCAAGTTCTCTAACCACTTGGCCATCCGGTCGTCTGAGTACGAGTATATTACATGACTAAGTAAGTATGTTAATTTTTTTAACGTTGGCAACACTGTTTTAGATTGACTGTCCAGATTAATTGAGATTGGCAATGTTCCATTACTTTCAGTATTTCAACCTCAAGAAATGGTTATTGTAGTGAATTATCAATACAAAATGCATCACATAGGTAAACCTAGATTCAATTTGTTAAAGGTTAGGATAGTTTATATATCCATTTACTACATAATTATGAAGATACCTTTCTTTGAAAAAAAAAATAAACTAACAAAAATAATCGTGACGAACTATAAAAAGGACAAAATGTATAATATATTCAATGAATTATCTTTTCTTATCTTATTTCAGACGTCCAGCTATCTACAAACTCACTTTCATTCAAATCCGTCCATCCGTTTTAGCGTAAAGAAGTAATAAATACACGCACACACACGTACTCACAAACTATCGCAATAATAATATTAGAAAAACTGATCCCAGAGACTAAAACCGACATGCATTTACCGGACACCATTAAGTCAAACTTGGGCACTAGCTTTTATCAGCTTTCAGTTTATACCAACTGGGGTATAATTCAATTAATTATTACTGCAAGTTTACAAACTTAATGCAGTCTTAGAGTCCGGGCAAACTTGCCAGCATCACGCATTAATATACCTAGGCGCTAAGCGTTAATTCCGAAGCCGCACATAAATCCTTAGATATAGCAGCACCCCATTATTGGTTAACACGGTTTATGGGGAGTAAATTATAATTTGAGGCTGGGAAATTACTGCGGTTGCTGAATTAGGGCTGTTGGAGCCTACCTTTTGGATTTGTGCGTTATTGTTCCATCTAGATATTTATACTATTTATACTAGATTTTTATTAAGTGGTCAAGAGGTGTTTATTACCTTTGTTTGAACACCGAACAGTGATACTTATAGATACCAGTACGCGATCCCGGCTTACTCGAGCTGCCGTCTATTCAACTTTCCTCTCCACGAGGACAGTATCCTTGAACCCTTATCTTTTCTCCTCCCGATCTCCCGTCATATTCTGGTGGACTTTCCAGTTTATCTCTTTGTTTTTGAACCACCTAGAAAAAGGAAGACTTCAAACCATATTCCAGGATGGTATCTCCGTAGAAAATCTCACACTCAAACTCACAACATTTATTGACATCTCTAATCTGCATCTTTCTCCTTCTAATCGTACCGGTTGTCCGTTAAATTAGGCCGCGAGGGGGGACAATGAAAAGAGAGTGCACCTGCGTTTGCACGCAATCTTTCCTGCGCAATCCGACTGCTTCCATTCATCATCACCATATTAACCGCCTACGGTTACACACGTCCTAACTTCCACTGTTGGACATACGCTTCCGCATAGACCTCCAGTAGCTTCGGTTGGAAGCGGCCTACATCCACCGTGAACCTGCGGTTTTAACCAGGTCATCTGTTCATCTCGTTGGTGAACGTCCTAAGCGCGCTTCCGATTAAAGGACTCTGAATCAAGGAGACGGAGCGAGCTCGATGTGAAGCGAGATGAGCTCAAGGCCAGACCACCTTCGGCTATGTTCATCAGTTACGTCGGAGGGGTGGCTGAAGTGCAGTGAGTGCAGTCGCACATTCACTGCAAGGATCGGGTATAGATTCACGAGAGAGCACACCAACGTCACTCTCAGCCGTAGGAGAAGTAGTCTCATAGCCGAATATGATTGGAAAATCATTATTTACTACACTTTTTATTACTGTACTCGTACTACTTTGTGTTCTACTAATGGGCAAAGGTCTATTAGAATAGAATCGTTTCCGGACCAATCAATATAGGCAATACGTAATCACAAGGGAGTAATAGCGTTGCTAGGACATTATAAGGAATAGACCACACGATAGAGTTTAAAACTAGGAAGGTTTACAATCTGTAACATTAAAATGGTCTTACTTTTTGTGCTCCACGCAGACATCAATACTAGCAAATAAAATGGGTTAACAGAATTTAATTTAACAAACACCAAGGCACTCTTTATTTACAAGCTCTGATATTGACCTCTTCCGCTTTGAAACAGAATTCCGAGCTCGTCTTTCTACACCGTGAATACTGAATAACGAAGGTAACTGTCCCTTTGAAGATAATTGGTCAAGAGTCAATTTTGTAATTAAATTTAATTTTGGTTGTATAACCCTTGGAGTGGCAAGCGTCCGGGTCCGGCACACCCTTGTTTGGCAGGCGACCGGCTCCCGGCACGCTGTCAAAACCCTTGAGTGGCAAGCGACCGGCTCCCGGTCGTTGGCGGTACGTATTTCACTAACAAATATAAACTGGTAGACCTATATCTCGCTTGCTTATTCTTGCAGAATGCGTTCATAAATAGACAAGGATGGCATTTATTAACGGCCGCGACAACACTACGGAAGAAATTTCGTTCTTATCGTTTACTCAAGTTTCACTGTGTGGCCGCTGCCGTGCGCTGGTATTTTTGGAAACCTCGTATTATACTATTATTTGATATTGAAGACTATAAAAGGGCTTTGTTTCGTAAATAAATTATATTTTACGAAATAAATCAGTGTTTCCTACAGGTAATTGTTTTATTTTGTAATTATAGTTATTTAATACATGACTGAGAAAAATTTGGTTATCAGATATTTGATAATGAATAATAAAGTTCACAGAAATTGAAAGTCATTCATTGTTATTTAATTAGATATGCCATTTTATGCTAAACTATCACTGTGAGGCTTATCTATTAAATTAAAGTCGTTTTTTTTTGGTGATATTTTTAATAAAATTCGCGAATTCGCGAAATTATTTCCTAGGTGTCACTGCAGTCAAGAAAGATTTTTCAAAATGGCCGCGCCGCTTGACAGTAAATTTTAAATATGGCGCTGCCATTCCACAGGATAAATCTGAAATTCTTGAAAATCTTTTTCTATTTTGAGCCTCGAAAAATGGAGATTAGATTTCTTGAAAGTTACTGTCTTACAGAATTTTGGGATTTTTTCAATCGCATTTAAGGAAATCGCGCACATGTCATTTTAACGTATTTTTTTTCAGTCTACGGGTAAGACGTAAAAATTATTCATGTCGAAGGAAATTAACTGTAAATTGTCACATATGTAAAAAAAAGGTTGCTTGGAACACATCGCTCTTAAGCTTATTGCTTACCTTGTAATTTTCTCTCTGTGTGCCTGTTTTTGTATAGCTTACTATAATGTGGTGTACAAAAAAAGAGTCATATTGTATTGTATCCTTTTTGGTCAGATATTATTTTCAAAATATGTATATTTTTTGATAATTGCAAAGATTTCTTTGGAGAGTGCCTTAGAAAAGAGACTGATTTAATCAACTAAAAAAAAATGTGCGAGCTCTAAATCTGCCGTAGCCTAAGCTTTTAGGCGATCTGAAAACTACAAAAAGGTTTTCACAGTACCTTACATAATTATATTTATTATTTTTCTTATTTTTCACAATTAATTTACAGAATTCACTTTTTATTTTTAATGCTATAATATGAAACGTACATTATGCGTTTTAAATATTATAAACGGACTATTTTAACTTTTGTTTATTATGCAATTACAAATTATATTAACTGTTTGTGTTTCTAGAAAATTATGCAAAATTTTCCGTTGTCCGTTTCGTGCAAACGCATATAGTGCAAGTAATTGATTACACATCTCTTCTCATATAATCCAGATCTATACAGCGTGTTACCGGCATCCAGGCTTTTTTTGAAGGAGGTTAAAGTAACGTATTTCTGTAACTTAAATTGACAAGTAATAATAAAAGTATGTGTCGGCTGTCATTTACACTTACTTGTCAGTTTACTTTGCTGTACATTGCTGGCAATTGTAATTATTACTGCGGATATCATCATTTCTGATTCTACCCCGCAGAGAAACCCCGAGCATAGCCCTCTCCATAGCCCTTTGAGTGACTTTGAGCTTCCTTATGAAGGCCATCGTTAGCGCCCACGTCTCAGATCCGTAAGTCATCACTGGCAACACACACTGGTCAAAGACTTTTGACTTTTAACTAAGGTTACCGACATAGCCCGAAGAATTGCGAAACTGAAGTGGCAGTGGGCGGGGCACATTGCTCGCAGGACTGATGGCCGATGGGGTCAAAAGGTTCTCGAATGGAGTCCGCGGACCGGGAGACGAGTTGTCGGTAGGCCTCCAACAAGATGGAGCGACGACCTGGTTAAGATCGCGGGATCGTGGTGGATCCGAAAAGTAAAGGACCGGTCTGAGTGGAGAGCCTTGGGGGAGGCCTATGTCCTAAGTTGACAAAGTCTGAAAAGTTTATTAATTAAATTAATGTCATGGTTAAGTTACAAACGTTACTTTAACCTCCCTTAAAAAAAGCCTGACTGCCGGTAACACACTGTGTGAGTCTACTCGTGACCACGGCAACTGTAACGTTGCCGAAACGTCGAGGTAAATATTACTCGTGTAAAAATAGCGTGATAAGTCCCGTTTATGGTATTTTGACTATGAACACACTGTATATCAAATATTATATCCCACGTGCCACCATTTATTTCAGTGTCCGATCACTCGACGATGCTAAATTTACGACTAGTTCTTTCATTACAAAGTTTACACAATCCATTACAGCTCAGCTCATTGCATTACAGCTCATTGTAAACACAAATCTTCAACAATAAATACAGCAAACCCATTAATTTGGGCATTACGATATATCCAGCTTCTGTTCTCGGCGCGATTGATTTTGTCGATTTATGGGTCGGGCCACCTGCGAGGGCCTCGCGAGCCGTGATAGATTAAACGTGGAGGTAATTGTGATGTACGGCGGATGAGGAGCTGGAGCGGTGGATGGAGAAGATTGTATAGTTACTGTAAACTAATTTATCCTAAAAGTAACACTCGCTCTTGTCCAATGGCAATGCGAATATTTAATAAGTCGCAGAATTGCCCCGGAAAAAAATAAATTTAAATTATTATATTACTCGTATTGGCAAGAAAGCATTCTATTTCATTAAAAAATATTTAAAGTCGATTGTGTCTTAAAGGCAGCAAATAGGGAATTACGAACGAGAGTCTATTAGAAGACCGATGAGTCGATGTTCGTAATTCCAGCAGGTATCTACCGCCCGTGTGACAAACAATGTTTATCACCACATATTTTGTGGATATATGGGAAAATAAATAAAAATCAAAAACAAACTATATTTTTTACAAAACTACTTTAAAAAAAAATAAAAAGTGTTTATTTAGCAAAGGACACTTGTTACAGTTCATGCGATTTATCTATCAGACTCCAAACTAGGCTGAGCCTGTATCTTGGAAGCCTGCGAGTGTGTTTAACAAAATTAGCTACAGTGTGACAGAAAACATTGTTACAAACTAAATGGGTACCAAAAACAACGGATTTGCGATTGCAGTGTGTGTGTTTGAGCGCGTGCGTGTACGTGTGTTTGTGTATGTGTGTGAGGAGGGAGGAGGGGAGGAGGGCTTGAGTTGTAAAGAGGTAATTTTAATAGATTTCAAACAAGTTTAAAATTGTTTGTCAGAGGTGCAACTCTAGCTGTATAGCTACTGAAGCTCATTTTGACACACGCACGCGTAAATTCGCCTCGATGGACGACAGTGCTCATAAAACAATGGAGCGCCGTTCGCTAACAAAACGGTCGTAAAACTCACAGACGTATATTATTATCTCCATTACTGGTCCTGTGAATTAGTTCAAAGATCCGGAAGGGTCCTGCATGTAAATTACAACCTACCTGCTTAATACAATCGCGCTCAACGAGTGCCTTATTAAATAAATTAACCTCAAATTCAAATCAAGGGACTAGTTAGCGTCATCGTTTAATGAGTAGAATTGCGACGGAGCAAGGTTGGTTTTCGAATAGTTGGTTATTCGATTAAGTATCGTTGTAATGCTTTGAATTGTATTGAAGTGGAAAGAGCTTCACGGTGGAGGGGTTAGGTTGGAGTTAGTAAGGTACGCTACAGTGTACGGTCTCGTGTAATAGAGTAAACAATGTGGGACGAGGCTCCAATGGCGTCTGACAGAGAGGCAGATATTATTCCTGTAGATCGAAGTCCGAATTAGGACTTTAGAAGTAACTTAGTAAGTAGAGAAATTTTAAGCTGTCCTTGTATGCTTTTTCACTTTAAACGCTTGTTACTTTCGTTTTTATGCTGGATGCAGACTGCATAAAATGACTTTTTGTGCTCTAGTGCATAAAGTAAAATCTTCATTTAAGACCAAACCAATCAAGCGCCAACAGCCACAAAAAATAGTTAATAGCTTTTTTTTTCAAATAGTAAAGCATGGAAACAACAAACATAGATGACTCGGGTAATATAGCGCGTTTTAAGCTCTTGTTGTACAATATAACTATACGTAAGAAGTAACATTTTATATTTCAGAAGAGAAAACATGACGCTGAAAAATGCGCAAATATATCGGGAGTTCACTAAAAGTAATTGCAGCCTTGTCTATATCCCGTAGAAATATATCTAATATGTCGATAAATCTCTATACCATTTATTTATTTATTTATTTATTATACTAGCCAAGCCACGGGTATAAATACAATACATATAAGTGAATCAATATCACGAAAGCGCAATTCCGCAACAAAAGACATTGAAATATGAAACGTATACTGCCAACAATAAAATATAAAATTGAAGAATGAACATAACTCCAAACGTCGGTTTATTGTTCCTGGCAAATAAAGTCCTGTAATCGCGAATGTGCAACGATACCGAATTTATTGAGAACGTCAAAGATACAATAAAGTTTTCATGTCAACTTTACCGTGAACAAACGTAAATTTTAGATAATATTGCCCATGAATAACTCAGAAAAAACCTATACAAAATTGCAAAGTAAACAGCATTTAAAAAAAATATAAATTTGCAAAAACAGTTTTTCTATTTGGGTAAGGCCGCGAATTTTAACCAATGTGACATAGAAATAACATAAAAAAAATACTTGACGTTACCATAAAACGTAACGCAAATTTTTATAAAGCCTAGATCAAACTGGTAAAATTCCCATTAGATAACGTATGTATGAAAAAAAAAATACATGTCAAATAATAAAGTGAAGTTTTTATTTTTACTAGAACTTTCTGACGATACTGATCTTAAATCTGTCCTATATGAAATCTATAGAGCTAAACATGAGAATGTGGAAGTAGAAGTACCCTCTAGTTGACGAACATCTTTCCAAAAGTGTATCTTTACATGCCTCTCTAACACTGACAATAAGGTGCACATAAGGTGCATATAAGCATAACGAATTTGGACGTGGTTTTTTTTTATTCGACTGGATGGCAAACGATCAAATGAGTAAGAGATCACCACCGCCCATAAAAATCTGCAACGCCAGGGGTATTGCAGACGCGTTGCGAACCTAGAGGCCTATGATGGGATACCTCACGTGCCAGTAATTTCACCGGCTGTCTTACTCACCACGCCGAAACACAACAGTGCAAGCACTGCTGCTTCACGGCAGGATTAGCGAGGAAGATGGTGGTAGCAATCCGGGCGGACCTTGCACAAGGTCCTACCACCTAGTTGTGAGCATGCTTGTGACTTCGAATGTACAAGCTATTAAATACCTCAAAGAAATGTCCAAAACCCTAAATCACAGGTTTTACCAATTTAGGAAGTAGTATCTTAGTTAAGTGGACAATGTAAAAAGATGTTTTTGGAAATAAATTATTATGATTATTAAGTTTAGGTAACAAATGAACTAAGTAGGTAAGTGAATCCCTCCGTTTGTCTCTCACTTTAAATACGCTATGCATGTAGCAGGACGTGAACACAGAACTCGCCACAATTCTCTTGTGCCGATCCCTGCACCTACAGATTAAAATTTATTTAACTTCAAAATATCCATCTAACTAACTTACTGTGCGTGCAGTCATTGGAAACCTAATAATAAACTGGTGTAAGTTAGAATTTTTCTGTGTGAACTTCCCTTTACCACATTTTTTCGTTACGTTATGTACAAAATACGTAGCATTTTGTAAAAATGTAACGTAATCGTAACGAAAGTGTAACGTATTTTATACAAAAAATCGTTTATCATGGTGAATAACGACATTTTGAACATAATAACACATGCCACTTACATGGAAAAGATTACCCTATCGTATGAAAAAACAACCAGTTAAAAATAATCACTACTTACCCTTAAAATCGAACAAGCACTTTAGACGTTTTTTCGAAAAAAAACCTCCGCGTCACTTTTGATGGCTGTTTGTCAACAAACTGATGAGATTTTTTTATCTCATCGATGTTGCCCTATTAGAGTATTAGTTGCCAGTGTACAAAAACAAATTTCTACGAAATTGGCGTTAAAGGTAGCCTAATTAAGCGTCACCTAAGTATTCGTAACGAAACGTGGTTTTTTGGCACGTGAAAAGAAATAAATATAAAACATGAAAATTATTTGATTATCATGATTCCGCAATCGTAGGACTATCGTTATATCATAAAATTTTGTTTAAACAAAATCATGATCATGAGAAGTTAAATAGCATGAAAATAATAAGGTATTAAGTATCGTGGTCAAAAAAATAGTCAATTTTCGTTACGTTTTGGACGGTAATATATTTTTATTATTTTTTAAAAGGGTTTAAATCAATTATCTCATTTGCGACCTTGAGAGTTTATATCGTGTCATATAATAAAAATAAAATTAAACCTCTAGGTGTTATCAGTTTTTTTTTATCAGCGTTCCAAATTTGAAACGTCCAAATTGGTCAAAATTCGCGGCCTTACCCATTTAGGGATCTGTTAAAATATATAGTGTTACGACGGTGGGTTAGGTGGTAAACTTTGATCATGCTTTTCGACCCCTTGGAGGCGTTTTCAGTAGGCTGGAATACGGTTTCAGGCCGTTTCAGAGGATGCTCTATCACATATAAGTTTATCAAAATTTTACCCAAGTTGCCGTTGTTTTCAGGCGCCTGAAACATGTTTTCAGTCCGTTTCAGCCACCCTCTATCCGATGACACCATAACCTGAAAACCCGTTTTCAGGCGTTTTCAGGACCCCTTATGGGCCTCTCAAGTACATTTCAGTATATGGCGAAATTTTCCATAGGAGTGAAAGAGATAGCACGATTAGAAAGAGACAGCTATACTGAGAACATTCGAGAAGGTGTGTGACAAGGATAGCCTATATGTGTGAGAGAAACAGACTGATGATCCTGTTTCCGGAATATTCTAGTAACTGTGTGAGAGAGATAGCACATGAAAGAGACAGACACTACTCGTTTCCGGAACATTCGAGATGTAGGTATGACGTCCTAGCTGGACTGTTCTCGAACTTTGTGGACCGATTCACCGGGGGTATATAAGCCGGGTGAGGTTGCGGCGGAAGACAGTTTCGAATGCGATACCGAGCGATAAACATCGAAGAGAATCAAAGTGACTTGTAAGTGAGTTTAGAGTGCGAAATTACTGTGAACTGTTTTAAGTGTTTTGTAAAGTTAAGTAAAAGTGTGAAAATAAATCCTACTCTTATTCATCGGTGTTAAAAGTGCTTTTCAATCACGAACCCACCCCACGAACGTAACATTTGGTGTCAGAAGTGGGATTGAAAATGCCGCTTACTCCGCGAGAACAAGAAAAGGAAATGGCTGAGGTCCAGGATAAAATCGTGGCAGTTGACATTAAAGTCAAAAATTACGAAACGCGTCTCAACGGGCTTAACGAAAAGGTAGAGGGCCTCGAGAATCGCCTCCAGAAGTTGGAGAATAAAGTGACCAACGGCACCACCAGTTTTTCGGGCACACTAGCCACAGGAGAGGAAAAGTTAAAGTTACCACCATTTGATGGGACCTCTTCATGGGCCGCATACAAGCTCCAATTCGAGATGGTTACCGAAACGAACGGCTGGACTGACAAACAAGCTCTAGCTGCCCTCGTGTTGGGACTGCGTGGTAAAGCCTTGATTGTATTAGACATCATGGCGATGGCGGGAACTGAGGTGACTTTGGAGCGACTTATGGATTTCCTAGAGTCGCGTTATGGTGACTCCCATCTGGAACCCGTTTATAGAGCTCAGTTGAAAGACAGGGTTAGATGGCGAGAGCCTGCAGCAATGGAGCCTGGAAATTGAGAGGCTGGTCAGAAAGGCTTACTTGTCATTACCATCTGTAGTAGAGATTATGCTAGTGCAAATCATTCATAGATGGGATTCGAGACTTTGAAGTGAGGGCTGCTGTACGACTGGGTCATCACAGGACCTTAAAGGATGCTCTAGCGCACGCATTGGAAGTAGAGGCCGTACGCAGCGATGCTAGTTCTTACCGCATTCCAACGGCGACGGATAAAGTAAAACTTCGAAGCGGCCTACGTGTTATGCGTGTGGGGAAATAGGGCACAGGAGGTTGTGGTGTCCTAAGCGAGGGCCTCGGAGTGTTTGAAGCTGGGCGCAATGGATCGAGATCAGCAGAGATCCAAGTGGAGACAGATAAAGTGAAACTCCGACGGGGACTTATGTGCATGTGGACAGAGAGGGCATATGAGATTTGCGTGCCCTAAGAGAGATGCTCAGAGTAATATGGAAAGTTGCGCAAAGAATCTAGAGCAGCGGATGTAGTAACGAGCGCCGCGGCAAGACAGCGGCAGGAAAACGCAGATGTTTTATCCAGAAGGCCATGTAATTCTGACATAAGGCACGAGAGAAAAGAACACGCTTATGTGAAGCTGCTAAGAACAGACACCATTAGTCCGAAATGGTGCGGGAAAGCGATTAAAGAAGTACATCACCGTAGCGATATCAAGCCCATTCTGAGTTGGAAGAAATCTAAAACAAAAACTCAATGCGACAGGAAAATGGATCTAATGATGCTCGGGACGAGCATGTCTTAGGAGGGGGCAGTGTTACGGCGGTGGTTAGGTGGTAAACTTTGATCGTGCTTTTCGACCCATTGGAGGCGTTTTCAGTAGGCTGGAATACGGTTTCAGGCCGTTTCAGATGACGCTCTATCACATATAAGTTTATCAAATTTTACCCAAGTTGCCGTTGTTTTCAGGCGCCTGAAACATGTTTTCAGTCCGTTTCAGGCCACCCTCTATCCGATGACACCATAACCTGAAAACCCGTTTTCAGGCGTTTTCAGGACCCCTTATGGGCCTCTCAAGTACATTTCAGTATATGGCGAAATTTTCCATAGGAGTGAAAGAGATAGCACGATTAGAAAGAGACAGCTATACTGAGAACATTCGAGAAGGTGTGTGACAAGGATAGCCTATCTGTGTGAGAGAAACAGACTGATGATCCTGTTTCCGGAATATTCTAGTAACTGTGTGAGAGAGATAGCACATGAAAGAGACAGACACTCTACTCGTTTCCGGAACATTCGAGATGTAGGTATGACGTCCTAGCTGGACTGTTCTCGAACTTTGTGGACCGATTCACCGGGGTATATAAGCCGGGTGAGGTTGCGGCGGAAGACAGTTTCGAATGCGATACCGAGCGATAAACATCGAAGAGAATCAAAGTGACTTGTAAGTGAGTTTTAGAGTGCGAAATTACTGTGAACTGTTTTTAAGAGTTTTGTAAAGTTAAGTAAAAGTGTGAAAATAAATCCTACTCTTATTCATCGGTGTTAAAAGTGCTTTTCAATCACGAACCCACCCCACGAACGTAACAATAGCTTTAAAATTTCGGGTTTTATGAAACATTACAGGTAATAAATAAGTAAAATAAAATATAATAGTATTTTATGCAACTGTATCGTAATAGGGGTCCTTAAAACACGAGTGTGGGTTTATGAAACGAGGCGTAGCCGAGTTTCATAATAGGGTCACATGAGTGTCTTGAGGCCTAATAAATTACGTACAGTTGCATACCATATTTCATCTATATCCATATATTAAATCCTCTATCATGTGCTCAAGAACCATTGAGAATGACCTGCATTAACGAGAACTAGGTAAGTATGTCTGCCCCACGAGCTGCGCCCGATGCGCGCGCGACGAACTGCTAGTGGTCGCGACGCCCCCCCTTCTCCCGTGCTGTAATGATGTATGAAATCTCATTACGATACATATTTCTGTATCGTAATGACTATTACGATACAGCCGTGTTCATAATAGAATCCAATGTCGTAATGCTGGTCATTACCTATCGTTTTTGAATGAATAATTGAGGATTTACTATATGGGTGTAGATAAAGAACGAAAGAAAACATTTATTCATGACAAAATATCATGAAAATATCGTGAAATAGCATGGGAAAATTGACACCAATTTCACCTAGTCAAGACTCGAGACTAACTACCTACTCAGCTATCCGGTGGTCTATACATGATTTAGGGGTCGTGGAGCAACGAATGAGCATCAAACATACTTTTATCAAATGATCACAATAGGATAGGACTTAACGTATTATATGCCTTAATTTGTTTTGTACAGCAAATAATTTATTGAATCAGGCTTTACTTTGCGGAGGTCCATATCAATGAACTAAAAAAAAATCTTTGCTCACCCGCGACCTTAATTATGATAGTTAAGTTTACGCAAAATAAACAAATAATTAATGTTTATTGGTGGAGGAACTGCATGAACACGCATATTTTGCATACACTTAACTATTAATTCAATTAATTACTTCTTTGTACAGCAACCAAAGAAAAAGTGGTATGAATGGAGATTATGGTCTCCCTACTCTTTCAAACTTTATTTTCTTGTTGATTGACTTTGACGTAATGTGGTACTCATAATTTTTTAAGTATTCTAACTGTCTTTATTATTTATCAATAAATTGAAAGTTCAACATATAAGATCATTTCGTTAGTTTTCAAAAAGGTTGGAGATTAAAAAGTAGGGTAACCATAATTTTAAGTTTAAAAGTTTTTAACATAATGAATAACCCATGAGAAATCAGTGTTTAAATTAAAGCACAAACAGTTGGCATCGCAATCATTTACCGAGTCAGAAAACAATAGTTGAAATCACGACCCCGAAATACAGGTATTTGAACGTCTTAACCGCTTCCTACTTACGCATCTGAACGTTAACCATAGGTTTCAAAATATAGCCGATTTAATTAAATTCACGACATACTCAAAATTTTAAAAACAGAAAACTCATGTAAAACCCAAGGATCGATCCCGCGACCTTTGTCACACAAGACCACCCTTCTCCCCCTAAACCACGGCAGCCGCGTTGACAGCGTTCAATTTTCCGCACCAATTTCAAATTTCGTCCACTTCATATATTGCGGGCTAACGGTTCCTTGTCACATGTGAGGGCAGCCATATTGTAAAGTATGTATAGACAGATTGTCTTAGCATTAGGCGGATGCTTACGGTCAAAACCTAGTAAGTGTATTTTTTAGTTAGGTACTTTTTAGTGAAATTGCGTCGTATAGGACGCTTCTAGGGCGTCACAATATAATATTTAGTATTTTAACTACTAATCACTGTATATATCTAAAAAGAGAATACAGCTAAAGTTACAAAAAAAATTATGCACAATGTTAACGCTAAGTGAATAAAATCGCGTATACATCTTTCGTGCCATGGGAGAGGCCTATGTCCAGCAGTGGACGAACATAGGCTGATGATGATGATGATGTTGATGATGATGATACATCTTTTTGTAACTTTAACTGTATCGATATCTTTCTAGTTGACTGTAAACATAATTTAAATGTTCACGAAAAAAAATATAGTAATTAACAGTGTGTATTAAAAAAACAACTGTTTTTTAACCTGTCCTCTCCCAGAGGCACAAATGTGTGCCCAAATTCCTTTGATCCTGTTATCCTGGGAGATGACAGATTAATAACAATCACTTAATTATTGATACAGAATTCTTAATTAATTAATAACTCACTAACATGGCTTGCTTTTCCCTTATTTTTCTATTAGGTACGTAAGTAATTTTGCCGATGATAGTCATAATGGCGGAGTCGCTGGAGGAGCCCAATATTATGCTCAGTGACCTCAGTATCGCCTCCCAACAGGTGGGTCTTAAAGTGAACACGGACAAGAATAAAATCATGTCAAATGTCCATGACATGACCGTTCCGGTGAAAAAGTTTTTCGTGATTAAGTACTGACACGGTTGGGAACGCTACAATCGAAGTTGTTGACCACTATGTGTACCTTGGACAAGTTGTCCAATTGGGTAGGTCCAACTTCGACAAAGAGGACAGATGGCGCTGAGACGTGGTCTTTGACTGTTGGCCTTTTAGAGAGGCTCAGAGTCACGTAACGAGCTATGGAAAGAGCTATGCTTGGAGTTTCTTTGCGCGATAGAATCCGGAATACAGAAATTCGTCGAAGAACTAAAGTCCGACATAGCTGGAAATATATGCAAGTTGAAGTGGCAATGGGTGGGCCCACATCGCTCGAAGAACAGATAACCGTTGGGGGAGAAAAGTCCTCGAGTGGCGACCACGAACCAGAAGACGAAGCGTTGGCAGGCTTCCCACCAAGTGGACTGACGACATCGTGAGAGTTGCGGGAAACTGGTCGATGCAAGTGGCGAGTTGTCGTTCATTGTGGCGTTCTAAGGGGGAGGCTTTTGTCCAGCAGTGGACGTCTTCCGGCTGATGATGATGATGATGAAAATGACGTAAGTAATAAGTATTTGACTGTATTAAATTGGTAAGTACTCGTACACTTGACGCGTTTAGACAGAAGATAAGGGTTCGATTCCGCCGGCGCACTTTTCCCTATTTCAATTTTAAAAATCTCAAAAGATCTAGTTACTAGGTTTTAGCTATGGCTAGCATTAGCGACGGGGCTGCTTAACGCGGCATGTAATAGAGGTCCGACCTTACTTGATAGCGGCGCACTCCGCTGAGCAGTGCCTTCCTTCTTTTGTTTCATGTACGTTTAGTAAACTTGGTCTAAGTAGATGCACGCGTAAATTCCATGAATTACAATAGCGGTTTTTTAAAGACGTATTAAAACAGATCAAAACACACCGTTACGTGAACATTTTAGAAAAGTTGAAAACCCCGCTTTTGTCATTTCAAAGTCCGATATGTTAAAAATTACTGAACCGGTTTTAGACAAGCGTAACTAAGTAAAAACCGAAAACAAAATCGCTCTGGTGGAAACGCATCCTTACGTATAAAAACCGTATCGAAATTGATCTATCCATTTAAGAGTTATGTTGTCAGACAGATATAATAATATATACAGACAGACATTGGAGTCTAACTTTTACTATACACCCTTTACACCCTTCATCAACAAAGTCAAAGTCAAAGTCAAAAGTATTTATTTTCCAGAATACGGTACAGGAAGGTCTTACATTGTATATTTTTATTTCAGTGTATTCAGCCTGCATGCAGGCGTGCAAATATTCTGTTGAGAGGCGAATAATTATTTTATCTTATTATCCCCCCTTTACCTTTAGCCTTATTACACCCTTCTTTTGGCATCGGGGATGACTAAAGAAAAAAACAACAAGAAATTGCTTTAAAATGTCCAGCATAATCCACTTGTACAACTCGACTGTTAAATAATTATTTAACGTTCACCAAAACTAAGTCACAAAACAAAACAATATTACTTGGTATTACTCGCCTCGACTAATCAAATAAATGGCACATTTAAGCACGGTTTAAGCGTTTCATGGCGGATGAAAAATGAAAACGTTTAAACGACAAAGCTGGGAAATAAATGCAACATAAAAGCTCTTAGGTAAGCTCGAGATTAGCCGCCCTTGCAGCCCTTTTACCCAGCAAATGCATCAAACAACTTGCCTTCGCTTTTGCGGTGCTGTATTTAACTTACAACTTGGCATTTAAAAGCGTTACGGGCATTATTATTAGTAACTAGCTGGCCCCGCAAACTTCGTTCTGCCTTAAAATCAATTTATATTGTGTTACCTTATTAGCCATGTACTTTTTTTTATAGTGAGGAATCAATGCGAGCACGCAAGCGAGGGAGCAAGCATGCATGCAAGCCAGTATGCAAGTAACCATGCACGCAAGCGAGCATGCAAGCAAGCATGCAACCAAGTATGCAAGCAAGTATGTATGCAAGTAACAATGCATGCAAGCGAGCACGCAAGGAAGCATGTATTCAAGCAAGCATGCAAGCAAGCATGCAAGCAAGCACGCAAGCAAGCATGCAAGCAAGCATGCAAGCAAGCATGCAAGCAAGCATGCATGCTAGCGAACATGTAGGCATGTTACCAAGCATGCATGCAAGCAAGCATGCAAGCAAGCATGTACGCTAGCGAACATGGAAGCATGTAACCAATCATGCAAGCAGGCATGCAAGAATGCAAGCAAGCATGCAAGCATGCACGCTAGCGAACATGGAGGCATGTTACCAAGCATGCATGCAAGCAAGCATGCAAGAAAGCATGCACGCTAGCAAACATGGAAGCATGTAACCAAGCATGCAAGCAGGCATGCAAGAATGCAAGCAAGCATGCAAGCAAGCTTGGAAGCAGGCATGCAAGCTTGGAAGCAGGCATGCAAGCATGCAAGCAAGCATGCAAGAAAGCATGCACGCTAGCGAATATGGAAGCATGTAACCAAGCATGCATGCAAGCAAGCATGCAAGCAAGCATGCACGCTAGCGAACATGGAAGCATGTAACCAAGCATGCATGCAAGCAAGCATGCACGCTAGCGAACATGGAAGCATGTAACCAAGCATGCATGCAAGCAAGCATGCACGCTAGCGAACATGGAAGCATGTAACCAATCATGCAAGCAGGCATGCAAGAATGCAAGCAAGCATGCAAGCAAGCATGCACGCTAGCGAACATGGAGGCATGTTACCAAGCATGCATGCAAGCAAGCATGCAAGAAAGCATGCACGCTAGCGAACATGGAAGCATGTAACCAAGCATGCAAGCAGGCATGCAAGAATGCAAGCAAGCATGCACGCTAGCGAACATGGAAGCGTGTAACCAAGCTTGCATGCTAGCAAGCATGCAAGCTAGCATGCAAGAAAGCAAGCAAGCGAGTATGCAAGCAAGCAAGCAAGCATGCAAGCTGGCATGCAAGCAAGCATGCAAGAAAGCAAGCAAGCGAGTATGCAAGCAAGCAAGCAAGCATGCAAGCGAGCATGGAAGCAAGCAAGTCTACAGAAATCTAGGCTATCTACACTAAATATAATGATGTAGAAAACTTATCTGTTATAATTAAATTCTGGTGATGATGCCGCATATGATGAAATTATTAATTTTCACTACCTAATATATCAGAACAGATTTTTTGGGTACTTTAAATATATATAATATATATATTAATTTCACCAATGGTATTAATTTCACTTTGCCATTTGCGCAACACAATCCAGCGGCTTCATTTTTGTACTACAATGCCTTACAATATGGGCAAACTGAGTTCATAGATCCAATAGCAACGCATTGGTAGGCACTGTAGTCAATTGTAACATTGTAATTGAAAGCAGCTCGATTAAAACTTATAACATTATTAGCTGCATTCAGCTCACGCACGCGCTCTGCACGGGTTTGTGCTATCCGAATCCTTTCAATTTCATTTCGCTCTTGACGTTGCTGGGCTGTTCGATTACTCTGATAATTAGCTTGGTTTGTAGCATTTCGAGTTCTTCGACCCAAATTGCTTCGCCCTCGTCTTATAGGTGGCATGAGTATAAATAGATTAAATCAAAACACAAAATAAATCAACCAGTCAATGTAAATTGAGGAACGTAAACAAATTTGTTTTAAATATAATTATTGAATCAGGCGTTACTTTGCGGAGGTCCATATCAATGAACTAAAATAATTTCCTTGCTCACCCGCGACCTTACGATAGCTAAGCTTATGCAAAATATGCGTGTTCATGCAGTTCCTCCACCTCCACACTGTAAGAACACACACAAATCACACAAACCCATCCATCACCACCACCACACTACACTCGTAAGGTCGCGGTGAGCAAGGAAATTATTTTAGTTCATTTAAATTTGTTTTTGTTATTATTTAGTAGGTAGTATTAAGGTACCTACTCATGTCATAAAACTCATTTACTCGGCAATCTTCGTTCCACTTTAAACGAAAAAGTAGTGTACGAAAAAAAATGGAAGAAAACGTCCCTATTTCACACACTATAGGTCCAAACATCTTCCAGCCAAGCAAGCAAGCATGCAAATGCAAAATAAGGGGGATTAATAAAACAAAACGCCTAAATAAAATTGAGTAGCAAACATTCACATCACTCCGCATTTTACTAAAACCCACAGGTGATGCATTAATTACCGCACTTCCATACTCGCATTTTCTTTTTCCCAGCAATTTTTCCAGTTTTTCTCTTCATAAAAACCTTCCCTGGACTTTAACGATGATATGAAAAAAAAAATAGCTGAATTGGTCCAGCCGTTCTCGAGTTTTTGCGCTTAGCAACACATTTTACGATTCATTTTTATTTATATAGATAATGAATGAATAATGAAAAGTTGGGAAGTTGGGCAGGTGGTAGGACCTTGTGCAAGGTCCGCCCGGATTGCTACCACCATCTGCTCGCTAATCCTGCCGTGAAGCAACAGTGCTTGCACTGTTGTGTTTCGGCGTGGAGAGTAAGACAGCCGGTGAAATGACTGGCACGTGAGGTATCCCATCTTAGGCTTCTAGGTTGGCAACGCGTCTGTCATACCCCTGGTGTTGCAGATGTTTATGGGCGGTGGTGATCTCTTATCATCAGGAGACCCACTTGCTCGTATGCCATCCAGTCGAATAAAAAAAAAACACTCCCGACATTGTCACTTCAAAGTTCAATATCTCAAAAAACCGACCAAGAGCGTGTCGGATACACCCAAAATAGGGTTCCGTAGCCATTACGAAAAAATGAAGTAATATTTGTCTAAGGATTTCGTATTTTATAAGGAATCTTCCAAGTTTAGGTATATTTTATACCTTAGGCTGCTATTTACTCTTAAACTACTAATAATTCTCAAGCAAACTTAACCGTTATAGTTTTCCTTGAAAGTTTGATATACTTATACTTACTACCATCCTGCATTTTTTCAAATTTTTCCACCCACCGGTTTAGATTTTAGAGGGGGGGTTTACACTTTAAAGTTGAATATTTCGCAAACAAATAACTGAACCGAAAAATCGTCTTAGCAAACCCCTAATGGTTTTACACCTATCCAAAGATAGGTACCCGTCACTATAGGGTTGGATGAGAAAAAAAAATCACCCCCACTTTACGGCTATGGGAGGTAGGTACCATAAAAAAAATATTTGAATTTTTTATTGTATCAAGTTGTCGGCAAAGTTTACATATATATTCGTACAAAATTACAGCTTTCTAGTATTGATAGTCCCTGAGGAAAGCCGCGGACGGATAGACAGACAGACAGACAGACATGGCGAAACTATAAGGGTTCCGTTTTTGCCATTTTAGCTCCGGGACCCTAAAAACGGCTAAACCGATTTTAAGTATAAGAATAAGAATGGGTTATTGGCTGATAAAAAAGATAGGTACACATACAGAAACACTCACTGATTTTGATGAAACATGTCTTAGAACCATCGCTAGAAAACCTGCGTTCAAAATATAAAAAAACGCATTTAGATCGGTCCACCCGTTTAAGAGCTACGGTGCCACAGACAGACAGAGAGACATACAGACACGCAGACACAGATAGCGGTCAAACTTATAACACCCCTCTTTCTGCGTCGGGGGTTAAGAACTTGCTATATATTTTATGCTGAAAGAAAAAGTGCAAAGAAATTCAATGCGCGAGTAAAAAAAGTTCTCAATCCGAACTAGGCCCGCGTGTGAACTAAAGCCCTCTCATTCTGAGAGCAGGTCTGTGCCATGCAGTGGGACGTATGCACCTTAAAGTTGAAATGATCATGAATTGATGATAAATAAAACATCACAATAAAATATATACCAAACAAAAAACAAATCATTTTTTACTTCTCATGTTCGTAAAGTAGGTATTTTTGCTGGATTTAGGCGACGTAAAATTACTTTTTATGCTCTAGTGCATATAGTAAAATCTTCGCTTAGACAGCCACGAACAAAAAAGTTTCTATATATTTTTTTAATATTTCTTTTTATTTAAAACTAGAAATCAATCAAATCAAACAAAATAAATCAATAAAACTAAAAAATTATAATTATATAGCAATCCATGAAAAATGAAAGGTACCTAGTAAGTGAACAATTGTCTCCGCTGTTGCTATTAAATATCCTCTTAATCGAAGTGAAAAGCAGTGTAAAACTCGAGCATTAAGAATGAAAGAAAGAAAGAAAGGAAGGTTTATTTTGGCTCCATAAGTACCACCTAAAAACTAAGACTAAAACTAGCACTAAAACTATGTTACTTGTTATTAAAACCGTTTAACCCTCGATGTGTCCATCCTCCCTCACCGTACCGCCTAAAATGCGCCTCGGGTAAAATGGCTCATTTTATGCTCTTGTTGTATAATTATATACCTCGTTAAGTTTTTTGCTGGATTTTTCTCAACAGAGGTTTTTCCGAATCGGTGGTAAATTGTTTTTGACATTCATAGGTGCTTGCTATGGCCTAAATTAACAAAATATACTAGCAACAATGCAGCCTTACCCGGCTCTAGAGTTGTTTTACGCTGTAGGACGGGCGCAGGCTAAAAATCAGCGCTGCAAGTTTTTTTTTCTTTTGCTCGCAGCTTAAGCTGAGCCGGAGCCCGATGCCACCTGCTTATGTGTAATTGTTTTTTTATCTGTGTAGTCCTGTCTTATTTCTGTGAAAAATAAAAAGTCTAGTAGTTTTTGCCGTTGTACGGTAAAAAAATTCTAGAAAACGAAATATGAGAGGTGATGGTGGATGAACGATGACAGCACGAATCTAAGAAAAAACAAAAGATTTTATTTTTATTATTAAGTTGAATAAAGATATTTTGACTTTGACTTTGACATCACGAACGTCTATGCATAGACCACATACGCCACACGCAAAGGTTATGTTTCACCTCACTCCCTGACTTTGTCAAATAACCCATTAGGCACTAAACTATGCTACTCACATTACGCAGAACTTGGGAAACCCCTTAATAAATTAATCAAGCCACAACAACAAACTTGAGTAACACAACATACATTCATCAACAGAACAAGTCATAAGGGCTGAATTTGAAAGCCGCCAGTCGTTTAGAGGCATGGCGCCCCCTGCCCTGTATACCTAGCTCATAAAGAAGCACGCGTCCATGCCAAAATTTCTGTCACGTCCCGTCTACACATTAAACATTAGCACAGAGGAGAATAACAGAAAGTGCAGTCTGCGGTTTGACAGGTAAGTGCGGGTAGTTCGAAGAACTCGCGCTGCTAGGCAGACTTGACACCCCGCACTTCAGTCTACTCGTGACCACGGCAACGTTCGAAACGTCGAGGTAAATATTACTTGTGTAATAATAGCGTGATAAGTCCCGTATATGGTATTTTGACTATGAGGTAAATCGTGTTTGAAATCTTGACGGGTACAGCTAGCGTCAATGCATACATCGACTTATGGTTAGTGGCATAAAGGTGTATAGATATTTTTGACATGTTGGTAACAAACATATAATGTTAATGCCCTTGACTATACAATCCTCACTATTTTTCTTTATATTTTATCCTTATACTTACTTCGTCATTATTATAATTGCAATAGTGAGTTTGTTTGTTTGTCACGGTTTTTTCCTTATGAAATTTGTTATGGAAAGACCCTGAGATGGATATAGGATAGTTTCTATCCCAGAAATTTTTATCGCACCAAAAATATGCTGTAAAAAACGTGTCTAGTTTTGATTGAGATGATTTGCTCATAAAAAGTGAAATCTCACAAACGGCCAAGCCTCTCTCATATTATTAAAGCTATCTCACGACTTGTGCCGATGAAAATACTATAACTCTTTGTTACTACTACACACACTTCCTGTTTTTTTGATTTTCTATCGGATATTACTTATCGAAGTTCAATAGTTACCGTTTCCAGTGGCATTCGAAATTTTTAATTGCTTACCTACCTATAAATATAACAATTAGTACGTCAAATGGAACGCGATAAATATGTATTTGTATAGATATCTTTCACGTAATGCATTGTTAATGACATAAAAATAATAATAATATTTATTTATTTATTTAGTTTCAAATAGTATTTTTGATTTTCATAAACAATTATCACTTATCGTCTATCAACCTCTTTATTAAACGATATGAAATTTATTTTATTCACTGAATTCCATTGATTTATTTACGATTATTTTGTTACTTCATTAATGCTACTTTGTTACTACATGTCACACGGAAGTTTAAATAAAAACATCATCTTGTGTGCAAGATTAAGTCATTTTTACGTCATCCGCACTTTTGTCCGACCCCTGGTGATAGTGCACCTTTAAACTACTTAAAATTAGTGACAAGTGGTGTAGCCGCCATGTTCTGTGCATCGCCATATACATGAATAAAGCCTGTATTATGGCGGCCGGCTGAAATATGGCGCTTATTATGAGGCGAATGTTTTGTCCAAACTTTTTAGGACTCCCCGAGGTAGTAGGAAATTATTGTGTCCGTTATGAGTAGGCTTTCCCGCCGTGTTAGAAGTTTGTCGGGAACGAGGAGTGCTTCACGTAGTTAGGGTTTTGTATACACGGCCCTGAAACTGTGGTGGTTGAGGTTCCTGTACTGATTTTGAATCCTTAATTCGTCCTAGTTTAAAATAGTAGATTGTACAACAAGAGCATAAAACGAGCCATTTTACCCAAGACGTTCATACAGCCACCCGAGCCGGTAAGGCGAGGGTGGATAGACACTTCGAGGGGAAAATGGATTTAATGCTCGAGTTTTACACTGCTTTTCACTTCGATGGCAAGGAAATTAAATAGAAACAGTGGAAACAATTTTATTGTTCACTTACTATGTACCTTTTATTGTTCACGCATTACTATTATAATTATTATTTTTTAGTTTTATTGATCTATTTTGATTGATTTGACTGATTTATAAATTATTAAAAAAATATATTTAGAAACCTCTTTCTTTGTGGCTGTTTACACCTGATTGCCTTGGTCTTAGACGATGATTTTACTTTATGCACTAGAGCATTAAAAGTCATTTTATGTCGCCTAGATCCAGCATAAACACGAACTTTACGAGCATGAGAAGTAAAAAATATTTTTTTTGGAGGGAATTTTCTCGTCTGTTTCTCTTTGGACAGAAGAAGATAAATTGACAAACAAAATAAGAAATTGTAAATAAATACTCTTTTTTTTTTCAGCCCAACACAGTACAGTCGGAGTAAAAAAAGGTTCGTCACTCTAAGACCTATTTTCCTTTGCTCAGTATGAGCGCTAATCTGCTTTACCGATTGAGTAGGACATACTGCGTCAACCTGTCAACCTGCTAAACATAAGCCACGACACCTTGGCATTGACAAACACTGACAATTAAATAGAACATTATTTGATTGAAACTTTTACGAAGTTGTATATTAAAAAGGTTTTGTATTGATATTAAACTAGATATTATGTTAGAGGTGTATACTATTTTGACCCTTGTTATCATGTCAAGTAAGTATAATTTGATATGCACTTGTCTACTTAGTATTTTCGTTTC
Source organism: Choristoneura fumiferana (assembly GCF_025370935.1). NCBI lineage: Eukaryota > Metazoa > Arthropoda > Insecta > Lepidoptera > Tortricidae > Choristoneura > Choristoneura fumiferana. The sequence continues at coordinate 18,018,440 of NC_133492.1, forward strand.
AAAACACACTATGAGTCTATGACTTTGTAAAGGAATCAACTAAATAACTGACGAAAGTTTTCCCACCCCCACTGTACATACCTACATAAAATAAATAAGTGTACTCCGGCCAATACAAGCACAAGTAAACTATTTTGACAGAATACTAATTGAGTTGTTTCTGTAGTAATTATCGTCCTCCACTTTAAGGATGTCTCCACTACATCTTTATCTACAAATCGGAAGACAAAACAAAAAAACCGAGGGTAAATAATAAAAATTTGTTGCGCTGATATCAAAGCAAACTCACAGCATATTAAAATGTCATATTAAGCCTGTTCAGTGAGACATTGCAGACAAGATGGATGATGCTCAGGGAAAATTTACTGCGGGAAAAAACTACGGGATAAAGGAATTAATATCGACCTCGGAGTAAGTCTGCAAGTTCACTTTGGGGGTATAATCCTACTTCCTACTAATATTATTAATACGAAAGTTTGCGTGTACGTGTGAATGTTGTTATCCTCCTTCATGCTAAAACGGCTAGACGGATTTGGCTGGAATTTGGTATATAGATTGCTGGATATCTGGAATAACACATAGGTTACTTTTTATCCCGATATTCCCACGAGATAGGGATAAAATTTCGAAATAGCAACCACTGGGCTTAGAATCATGAAATTTGGTATGTAGGTAGCTGCACGTCTGAAATAACACATACGTAGGGAATAGAGATAAAATCTGGAAAGTTCAGCTGCTGGGTTTAGTCTTGAGATTTTGGACAGTTGTTCTTAACACAACCTCAATGAAGACCACGATACAAATTTTGGGAATTCCCAGGGGAATTTCGTAAAATCCCGGAATTTCAATTGTAACGTTTACGCGTGCGAAGCCGCGGGATAACTCTTATATTGAAATATTTAATATTTCTGGAAACCTCCATGGTCTTTATTATTGAGGTCGCTATCGATATTTATATGCTTGAAGAGTTACCTGGTTATGATAAAGGCGATAGGACGAATTATGATTTTAAAAATAAGAATAAGTATGGTTTATTGGCTGATACAATAGATGCACATACAGAAACACTGACTTAATATACACATGCAGGCCTCTGCTATGCTATTTTAGAAATATTACCATCGCAAACCGGGATTGATGAGTCACTCGCTCGCTGATTCATAATTAGCTGAGTTAAACACCATCATCATCTTATCCTTATACGTCTCACTTCTGGGAACAAGAGCTTGGGTCTAGTTCGAATTGAAAACTTCACATAGACCATAATAATATTAAACTGAAAATGAAAATAATTGATTGCATTAAGCTTACAAAAAAGAGTCTACGGCTAGGAGTCCCTACAGGATCAAGTCAAAGTCAAAATATATAGGCTATAACAAGTACTTATGAATGTCAAAAAGTCTACCACCGGTTCGGAAAAACCTCTGTTGAGCAGAATCCGGCAAGAAACTCAACAAGTTAGGAAATAAGACATATTAATATATGTGTCACAAAGGGCGATGGAGCGGGCGATGTTGGGCATATCTCTCCGTGACAGGTTCCAAAATACGGAGATTCGGAGACGAACAAAGCTCACCGATATAGCCAAGGTAATCACCCAAAGGAAGTGGAAGTGGGCTGGACACATATGCCGCAGGAGTGATGGAAGATGGGGGAAGGCCGTGATGGAGTGGAGACCCAGAACCGGGCGGAGAAACGTTGGTAGACAGGAGATGAGGTGGACCGACGACCTGGTCACAGTGGCGGGAAGGTGCTGGATGAGGAGAGCACTGGACCGAGATGAGTGGCCAGCAATGCAGGATGCCTACACTCAGTATTGGGTGGCTATGGGCTGAAGATGAATATATGTGTTACATAACTACTACTTACTACGACCTAACTTACGATTGTTATATTACATTAGCTGTTTAAATGTGGTCTGTAGTCTGTGGGCTCTACGAGTAATAGCTTGCTTTATATGTATGTATATAGTGTAAAATTTAAGTAATTAGTTGGTTGTATCAGAGACGTAATAATTCATAAAACTCTATGGAACTTATATAATACAAAAAACACATAAAA
>NC_133492.1:18023633-18057006 GCF_025370935.1 Choristoneura fumiferana
GGTATAATTTGATATGCACTTGTCTACTTAGTATTTTCCTTTCAAAACACACTAAGAGTCTAAGTCTTTGTAAAGGAATCAACTAAATAACTGACGAAAGTTTTCCCACCCCACTGCACATACCTACATAAAAATAAATGTACTCCGGCCAATACAAGCACAAGTAAACTATTTTGACAGAATACTAATTGAGTTGTTTCTGTAGTAATTATCGTCCTCCACTTTAAGGCTGTTCCACTACATCTTTATCTACAAATCGGAAGACAAAACAAAAAACCGAGGGTAAATAATAAAAATTTGTTGCGCTGATATCAAAGCAAACTCACAGCATATTTAAAATTAAGCCTGTTCAGTGAGACATTGCAGACAAGATGGATGATGCTCAGGGAAAATTTACTGTGGGAAAAAACTACGGATAAAGGAATTAATATCGACCTCGGAGTAAGTCTGCAAGTTCACTTTGGGGGTATAATCCTACTTCCTACTATTATTATTAATACGAAAGTTTGCGTGTACGTGTGAATGTTGTATCCTTCTTCATGCTAAAACGGCTAGACGGATTTGGCTGGAATTTGGTATATAGATTGCTGGATATCTGGAATAACACATAGGTTACTTTTTATCCCGATATTCCCACGAGATAGGGATAAAATTTCGAAATAGCAACCACTGGGCTTAGAATCATGAAATTTGGTATGTAGGTAGCTGCACGTCTGAAAAACACATATACGGGGAATAGGGATAAAATCTGGAAAGTTCAGCCGCTGGGTTTAGTCTTGAGATTTTGGACAGTTGTTCTTAACACAACCTCAATGAAGACCACGATACAAATTTTGGGAATTCCCAGGGGAATTTCGTAAAATCCCGGAATTTCAATTGTAACGTTAACTCTTATATTGAAATATTTAATCATTCTGGAAACCTCCATGGTCTTTATTATTGAGGTCGGTACCTATCGATATTTATATGCTTGAAGAGTTACCTGGTTATGATAAAGGCGATAGGACGAATTATGATTTTAAAATAAGAATAAGTATTTTATTGGCTGATACAATAGATGCACATACAGAAACACTGACTTAATATACACATGCAGGCCTCTGCTATGCTATTTTAGAAATATTACCATCGCAAACCGGGATTGATGAGTCACTCGCTCGCTGATTCATAATTAGCTGAGTTAAACACCATCATCATCTTATCCTTATACGTCTCACTTCTGGGAACAAGAGCTTGGGTTTAGTTCGAATTGAAACTTCACATAGACCATAATAATATTAAACTGAAAATGAAAATAATTGATTGCATTAAGCTTACAAAAAGAGTCTACGGCTAGGAGTCCCTACAGGATCAAGTCAAAGTCAAAATAAATAGGCTATAACAAGTACTTATGAATGTCAAAAAGTCTACCACCGGTTCGGAAAACCTCTGTTGAGCAGAATCCGGCAAAACTCAACAAGTTAGGAAATAAGACATATTAATATATGTGTCACAAGGGCGATGGAGCGGGCGATGTTTGGGCATATCTCTCCGTGACAGGTTCCAAAATACGGAGATTCGGAGACGAACAAGGCTCACCGATATAGCCAGGGTAATCACCCAAAGGAAGTGGAAGTGGGCTGGACACATATGCCGCAGGAGTGATGGAAGATGGGGAAGGCCGTGATGGAGTGGAGACCCAGAACCGCGCAAGAACGTTGGTAGACAGGAGATGAGGTGGACCGCGACCTGGTCACAGTGGCGGAAGGTGCTGGATGAGGAGAGCACTGGACCGAGATGAGTGGCCAGCAATGCAGGATGCCTACACTCAGCATTGGGTGGCTATGGCTGAGATGAATATATGTGTTACTAACTACTACTTACTACGACCTAACTTACGATTGTTATATTACATTAGCTGTTTAAATGTGTCTGTAGTCTGTGGGCTCTACGAGTAATAGCTTGCTTTATATGTATGTATATAGTGTAAAATTTAAGTAATTAGTTGGTTGTATCAGAGACGTAATAATTCATAAAACTCTATGGAACTTATATAATACAAAAACACACATAAAATAAACTATAAATAAATAAATGTATTACCTTTATTTTACGCAAAATGTAATTTAAACAGCGTAACTCCATCTCCAGAGTTAGTCCAGCAACATTGTATCTCTCGCTTTTTGAAACTCATAGGTTATCAGATTTAGCAACTCATTAAGAACTTGGCTGCTAATAATCTTAGGTAAGTAAAACATTAAGCACTTCAGTTGCTTCGCTAATTAAAGAAGTTTCTGTATTCAGTGCTAACGATACAAAAGTAAAAACAAACTGTATCGAATATTTTATTTAACGAAATACTACAATTCCTTGCTTCGCAGTTATTTGTATTCGTAAAGCACCATAGTGCATTAACAGTAATTTGCGCTACTCTACTTTCATGTATTATATCACACATACCCAACTATCACCCACATCAAAGACGCTAACCCGTTTCGTATTCTATACGAGTTCATTCTCAGTGCCACAGTGAGCACACAGACTTTCCCAAACGAGACGATAGCCAACATTTGATTTGGGAACATCTTACGAGTATCTTTCACCCCATTCATCATCACTTTCTATCCTTGTCTTTTTTACATAAAACTGACCTGATAAGTAAAAAGTGCAGATGAAGCCAAAAGTTCACTTGTTCAATAACAGCCTATTCACTTTTGCCTTGAAGAGCCTTAAGTTCTTTATATTTGGAAATACAGATAATCACATCCCACTTTATATTATAAACGGGAGTGTGTTTATTTTTTGTTTGTTACCACATCACGTCTAAATCCCTAAGCCGATTGCAATGAAATTCGGTACACAGATAGTTTAAGCCCCAGGGAAGGACATAAAATAGTTTCTATCCCGGAAAATTGCATAGTTCCAGCGATAAACGTATTCTGCGGGGCCGGAGTCGCGGGCAGCAGCTAGAATATTATAAATCATCCTACAGTTTTAGAAAGAAAGAACTGATACTTAAAACAAAATGCGCGTGTTTAGAAAGCAGCAGAACCCTACAAACAGGTACCGTCGGACCTATCGTAGAACGTTCACACAGAAAGGTCATAATAACCCTTGTCAGGCAATGCGATGTCACTATGACTTTTCCTACGAAAAGGTTCCAGTGGGCCACGACTCAGTTGGTTCGAGTTTACACAGACCCTGTAGGTTTTACTGGTAGGTATGTAATACTGAATACCGAAGTGCTGTGAACTGGACAGCGCCCAGCGCTCAACCGGTCGATTAGCGGCGCGTGAGTGCTCGGTAGTGCCGGCGGCGGGTAGCGGTCGGGACAGGGTGACGGCCGGAGCGGGAGAGACAATACAGAACTATACAATGACTCTTTATTGTACACCACAAATAGCAAGCAATACAGAAAATAGGTACAGTCAAAGGTTGTCAAAGGCATAAATGTCTATAGCCATAGCGTCAAATAATTGTATATGTTGTGGACCAAGTGGTAAAATGTCCGGGCCCAATGTAATGACCAATATCAGATAACATTTTGATAAAAACTATTCAGTTAATTACATTGCCCGGGCATTATACATAATGTCTATACCCTATTGGGCAAAGTAATTTTTTACGTAAAATTTAATGAATCTTTAATATCTTTAAACATCTATCAAAATCTGTAAAGTAAGTCATCTTAATAGTAGAATTTTATTCTTGTTTTGGTCACAGTTGAACCTAACACGCTCCTCCTCGCTGCGTCGCACCTAACTTTCCGATAGAATAAATCAGACTACAGCTAGCCAAGAATTAGTTGTAATCAAAATTGCCCAACGATCATGTTGCATTATTCATAATGCCCGGACATTGCGATAATAACTGAAGGTTTAGATAATTATTATCACTTTGCCCGGTATAGCTTGTCATTATTCATAATGCCCGGGCATTATACATAATGCCCTTATTAATCACATTGTCCAAATTTATACATAGGTTAGTGGCATAAAAGTGAGATGATAAAGAGCCCTTTGCAGTCAAATAACAAGAGTAACGTTTTGAATTTGATTTTTTTTTTGGTGTCCGCTCCGCTTATCACCACTCTTCGGCCTATGGAAGTGCTCATCCTAGCCAGCAATTAGGATTGTTCGCAACCGTTCGTTGCCAAATGCGTAATTTCAACGAATCGGCAGATAAGAAATACATAATACCCGTTTATGGGTTATTATGATCCTGGATCAGAGTTTTTATTGTTGTGAATTGAATTGTAAAAGTCGCGAGAATCGAGAGGGTCGTAAAGACGAACCTACTATTTACTACCATTATTATCCTTGAATTACTTTAGCGGGGTCAAACTGGGACTGACGGCAAGCATTTTTACCTGACTGCCCGAAGAAGGGTTATGTTTTCGAGCATGTGTATATATTTTATTCAATCTTACTATGTTATTTATTATTTTGCCATTTATTATGATATTTGCTTTACAGGTGGTAGAACCTTGTGAAAGGTCCGCCCGGATTGCTACCACCATCTTGCTCGCTAATCCTGCCGTGAAGCAGCAGTGTTTGCACTGTTGCTTTTCGGCGTGAAGAGTAAGACAGCCGGTGAAATTAGTTTCAATTGAGGTATCCCATCTTAGGCCTCTAGGTTGGCATCGCATCTGCAATCCCCCTGGTGTTGCAGATGTCTATGGGCGGTGCTGATCTCTTACCATCTAGAGACCCACTTGCTCGTTTGCCATCCAGTCGAATAAAAAAAAAATGCCAATATGGACAAAATATTTCTCATTTTGCCACTTGTGGTAAAAGCAAACTTCGCGGAGGTGCAAATCAAGTTTATCCAGTTTATTTTAAGCATGGACTTCTGCAGAGTAACGCCTGAAGCCATACAGTTTTAAAAGCTGACCCCGTGTTTCACCATCCACTGATTAAATTGATTTACGGATAAATGTGATGCCGTCACTGTTTGTTTTGTGCGAATAGACGGAGACGGTATCACATTTATCCGTCAAATAAAATTAATCAATGGGTGGTGAGACAGCCCCTTAGTCTTTATTAAAGAAACTTGCTTCTTCAGCTCGGGAGTCGGGGATAGTTTGGTAATACGATACTGTTTCCACCAATGAGATGTTTCAATCATCCCAGCCTATATACGTCCCACTGCTGGGCACAGGCCTCCTCTCAGAACAAGAGGGCTTGGGCCATAGTTCCCACGCGGGCCCAGTGCGGATTGGGAACTTCGCACGTACCATTGAATCGCTTCGCAGGTTTGTGCAGGTTTCCTCACGATGTTTTCCTTCACCGCAAAGCTCGCGGTAAATTTCAAATGTAATTCCGCACATGAATTTTGAAAAACTCACAGGTGCGAGCCGGGGTTCGAACCCACGACCCTCTGCTTGAGAGGCGATAGGTCAAACCACTAGGCCACCACGGCTTCCTGATGAGATGTTTACATTCAATTTATATATCATATTCCTTTGTGCGCTTAAGTCTGAGTAATAAAAACAATTGAAATAAGCCTATCCATTGCATTCTATACTAAGAGCTTGACCTGTTTTGAATGTCATACACGACCCAAGCGCTAGTCCTTTAGCAAACAGCTTGAGTCGTTCAAAGTAAAACGACCCAGTCTTACTCGTATTAATATAAAGACTCGATCCTCCAGTCTTCATTTTAGAAGCGAGTCGTATGTGTCGTATATTTTCATTTTGTTAATTTTATTTTAGTTTATATCACGAATAAATATTTACTTTCTTGTGTAAAATGGAGTCTACTAAGTCGTTTTAAAAAAGACTTCTTTCATAACTAGTCACAGACAGACTCTCTCGAACTCAGTAGTTTACCTCAGTAGTATACATAGACTAGGGTAATTTTTCGAAGCAAAACACTGTTTAAATTTAATAAACTGGATTGAAATATGAAAAGGGTTGTAAAAACTTAAAATGACGAGACGTAAAACAATATTAGCATAGAGAAGTTGTTTAAAGTTCAGAGACATTGTCAGACGGTTTAATGGATCTATTAATTTATTAGAATAAGTCCCTTTCGGCGTCTAAAATCCTTTGTTAAATTAAACTGTGCTTAAATTTTTAACTATTACGTTATGGCCAAGCTGCGGACTTATCATGAAACTTGCGTTACAACGAGAGTTCTTTTAGTACTTATAACAATATATTTAGCTCCTTATTTTAACTTAAGCAATGACTGCCGCCCTATTGACATTATGGCTTCTCAAGCGCAGCGAATCGTGGGTTCAAACCCAGGTGCACACTTCTGATTTTTTTAGGAAATGTGCGAAATTCGGGGTGACACTCTTTCCCGGCCCGGATAATACCGACATGGAAATACCGACCGTGTTTTTCGTGTACACGCCCTTAGAAACTGACATGAGCTTCTTCTGAGAATGAGAGTGTCACCCCGAAATTACATTCGAAAACTATGAGCTTTGCGGTACGAAACGTCATGAGCTCATGAGATACCTGCACATAACCTGCGCAGCCTGTGTCATGCAGCATGTTAATCGGGTTGCATGACGTTCTCAATCCACAGAAGACCCGCGTCATAGCGTGGGACATAAGTGTACAACACCACGAGCGGTGAAGGAAAACATCGTGAGGAAACCTGCACAAACCTGCGAAGCAATTCAATGGTGCGTGTGAAGTTCCCAATCCGCACTGGGCCCGCGTGGGAACTATGGCCAAAGCCTTCTTGTTCTGAGAGGAGGCTTGTGCCCAGCAGTAGGACGTTTATAGGCTGGGATGATGATGATGATGACTCTAAAATGAAAATAATGAAGCCGACCTTTAAAATCGCACCCGAACTACCAAATAATTCGCAAAACACATAAACTGCCATCCACTTGGAAACATGGGCAAATTACGAAACAAACGTACAAAATTTCACTCATTACTGCGATTATGCGTACTAAACTCAATTTAATGGCAATATGAAAGCAATCAGCAATTAGGGTGGGGTTAAAAAGGCTGACTGGCCTGTACGTCACGAGAAGGGTCGGGAAATTGAGGTCGTGTGCATTCTGTACTAGTCTGGGTCTACTCTAAGGGCTTAGCACTACTGCGTGCGGCCAGCGGCGCAGCGAGCGTTTTAACAAGCCAAGCAAGTACAATAACTTGCCCTGTTCACATAAAGAAAGAAAGAAAGAATTGCTTGCCTCATACTAATGTTATTCCATGCATGTATACTAAAGGACAATGGCCTTAATTAATAATGGATTTACGTATAGTTTTTCCTACCGAGGGAGGAAAAGTTTAGTTTTAAAATTTGCGAACAAGTTAGTACGTACGTCATTTCAGACTAAAGAGGTTTCAAGTCAGCGAATGTTTTATTCATATCTTTAAAACTTGAACTATGACCCAATTTTATACGACAAAACTTATCTAGGCTTCATGAAACTTTGTTATAAGATATTCGTTATGGGCGGCGGTGATTGCTTCCCATCAGTTGACCAGCATGCTCGGTTTCCCCTCTTATATTAAAAAAATATATATTCTGCTTATCCTACTCCTATCCTACTTATATTATAAATGCGAAAGTTTGTGTGTATGTGGTGTGTGTGTATGTTTGTTACTCCTTCACGCTAAAATGGCTAGACGGATTTGGATAAAATTTGGTATGTAGATAGCTGACCATCTGGAATCACACATAGGCTACTTTTTATCCCGATATTCCCACGAGATAGGGAGAAAATCAGATTTAGAGTCATGAAATTTGGTATGTAGGTGGCTGCACGTCTGAAATAACACATATGCTACTTTTTAACCCGATATTCCCAAGATTGACACAACTTCAATGAAACCAGTATAAATTTTGGGAATCCCCAGAGGAATTTTATAAAATCCCAGAATTTCAATTGTACCAGATCGAATAGTTTACGCGTGCGAAGCCGCGGGTTAACTCTAGTATTAAATAGTTTTGCAATAATTTTAGTAAATATTTTTTGAGCATGTTGGTAGAATCTGGCCGTATGACCATTCCAATTCTAACGCCATCTAGCGATTGCAATAAACTATATGACTTTGACTATGACTATATATCACGTAGTATAAAGGTTTTTACTCGCTACACCGTATCGTACCATGAACGTAATAGGAACGTATCAGGTACGGAATGTAACGCTACACGGACTACAACAACATTTCAACGGCGCGTCATACCCATAAGAAACGTGCTAGTGAGCCTATTTAGGGGCTGTTTCACTATCCATTGATTAGTGTTAACTGGCGGTTAGGTGTGACGCCGTCTCTATTTGTTTTGTTCGAATAGACAGAGACGGCATCACACCTAACCGCCAGTTAACACTAATCAATGGATGGTGAAACAGCCCCTTAGTCTCATACTTTTCAACACAAACAAAAATATATATCTCGATGACATAAAATGACTTTTTATGCTCTAGTGCATAAAATAAAATCATCGTTTTAGACCAAGGTAATCAGGTGTCAACAGCCACAAAAAAAAAGAGTTTCTACATATTTTTTTTAATAATTTTTAATTTATATAAAACTAAAAATCAATCAAATCAAACAAAATAAATTAATAAAATTGAAAAATGGAATTATATAACGATGCATAAAAAATAAAAAGTACATAGAAAGTGAATTATGGTATCTACATACTGTTGCTATTTCATTTCTTCGCCATATAAGTGAAAAGCAGAGTGAAAACTCGAGCATTTGGCCCATTTCCCTCTCGACGTGCCGGCTCTGGTGGCTATATGAACGTCTCGGGTAAAATAGCTCGTTTTATGCTCTTGTTGTACAATCTACTGTTCTCACACGTTCTGATACGATGTAGTGGGCAGAGACATTAAAAGTATTCGCCCCGCCGCCTATCGCTCACAGTCGGGGCCAAGTTTTACGGTCAATTAAGTGCCCCGGATGTGGCAGTACTCACTAAAACCCCGGGTACAGTGTTTAGCCAACTTTGGACGGGCTTATTTAGTTGGGAATGTTTGGAGTTGGTATACTTAGCGGGTTACTGCCACTTGCTGTCTGACGTTTTGTTTTCTTTATGATTTTTAATTAATTTAACCGTGATATGTACATATCGAAAACACAAACTGAGACATGGATGCACAGAAAAACCAGAAAAAGAGCTGTGGGAATCGAACCCAGGTCCTCAGCATTCCGTGCTGCGTGCTATAACCCCTACACCACCGCTGGAAAGGAGTCTAGACACATATGTCAGGTTTCTTTTTTCCTACTACGCTACTTAAGAAGCAGCACTAGCGACATCTATGTTTAGCTCTCATCGAGAGACGTCAACACTCTTTCGGAACAGACAAGAGATGTCGCTACTAAGCAATCAAATTATGATTTTGCGGAATGAACGTAAAAGTAACAGATTTGGAGTTGAAATAAAAAATACAAAAAGACTCCAAAAAACTAATCATAACGTGGCACATTTCCTAAAAAACTCAGAAGTGTGAACCTGGATTTGAACCCACGATTCTATATCCATATTTTTACAATACAATTTTTTTTTTTTTCATACCTCCGCCATATTTTTTTTGCAGACGCCATATTGAAATATTATATAGCCTATGTCACTCCGACAGTTATGACGAATCCAACGATACCTCATGTTAAAATCCGTCCAGCCGTTTAGGCTGCAGCGAGGACCAAAGAAATGGACATACATACCCACATTCATACATACAAACATACATACGCTCGAAAAACATAAACCTCCTTCGGGCAGTCGGCTTTTTAGTTGTCTTTTTTGGCGGCGTTTTTTGTCGGGGGTTTTTTATGTTTTTAGTATTTGTTGTTATAACAGCCACAGTAATACAATAATCTGTGAAAATTTCAAGTGTCTAACTATTGCGACCCAAGAGATAGAGCCCTGTGACAGACGGACGGACAGACAGACAGCGGAGTCTCAGTAATAGGGTTCCGTTGGCACTATTTAGGTACGGGACCCTAAAAACTAAGTTAAACCCGTTTCCTTCGCTTAGAATATTTGCGGGAGCAACGGAAGTTGCGGGAAGTATGAGTATGCGCCGTTTTATTAATTTTTGATGAATCCGCAAACCTGAATAGTTCCTTTATTCCATTATACAATAATGTCAAACGTAATAAAAACCTACTCTAAGAAACACTTACACAATATCTAAATAAAGCAAATAAGTAACTAGGTAAATGTAAAGAAATTCGTCAGTAATTTTAGTATCGACTTTGAGTCTTTGACCCAGTAAAAAATCCACTGACACGCAGTTATATATAGTAAATATGAAGTATTATTAAATATTAATATGTTTTACATATCTTGGTTTGTTAATTTTAATTGTTTGTATTTCTAGTACTTAAATTTGCAAGTTCCATATACCGTGTACATTGTTTATTTACTATTTGTGATTATTTTAGTTTGTAAATATGCTCGTTAGCCTGAGATACAGGGTTCACTTAGTAACCTTAGTTCAGGCACACGTGTTACGTAGATTTTATCAAAAGATTGTTTTTTTTTTATTTGTACCGCATTTTTTCTGAATAAATCATTATTATTATTAATAATAATTTCAAGAAGCTCAGTGCGAGTAGAATAAAATTTTGCATTTAAAGCGCCATTGGACAGAGTCATCCTGTAAACTATCTTAACAACACATTGGGAATATTTTATCTTATCTCTGGTAAAACGCACGATTTCGAGCTTATGACCGAAAAAAGCTCGGTTGTCTAGGAACTTAACTTAAAATCTAAATCTGTAAATAAATATCACGGCACAATTCACACCAATTGACCTAGTCCCAAAGTAAGCTTAGCAAAGCTTGTGTTATGGGTACTAAGCAACGGATAAATATAAAAAATTGAATATTGAATATTGAATTGAATTGAATTGAGTATAAAGAATTGAGACCTTAGGTCCGTGGGGGCCCAACGCAAAAAAGATCTTCAAAGAATTATCAAAACGTCTCTCAGATACCACAGGGGACCGTAGAGCTGGCAGCTTCCTCGCACAACGTATCAGCATTGCTATACAGCGAGGAAATGCTGCCAGCATCTTTGGGTCCATGCCGCGGGGGATACTTTTTCAAATTCCTTTTAGTTATAGTTTACTCGTAGTTATTAGTTTGTTTTACTTTTATTAATATTTTTAGATTAGTCTAATTTTAATGTATTTTTTATGTATCAAATACCTCATAGTCAATAATAAAATAATACCTGGTGGCCTGGTCACGAGTAGACTGAATAGGGCGTCAAGTCTGCCTAGCAGCGCACTTCAGTCTACTCGTGACCACGGCCACTGTAATGTGGTTGAAACGTCGAGGTAAATATTACTCGTGTGTTTTTGCGACATAGTCCTGGTCGTGGTATTTTGACTATGAATTGTAATTTATTTATCAGGAAACATTGAGATTTCAAAATAATTATTTGGAAATATTAACGTTTGACGTATATATAAAGGAGCTAACTAGGTATTCAGGTTTGCAGAGTTATCAAAAATATATATCAGCAGAGTCGCAAGATGCTGTTGTTGAAGAGTCTTAAAAGTACATTGTGTGGTGGTAAATAAGGAATTACGAACGAGAGTCTATTAGAATCCCGAAGTCGAAGACTGAGGGCTTTAATGAGTCGTTGTTCGTAATTCTAGTACCGCCTGTGCGACATACAATGTTTTTCATCACATTTGCGAGTAAAATTGTGTATTTGTAAAAGAAAAACTAATATTTTTTCAAAAATTGCCGATACCGCTAACTGCGCTCTTGGCAGCGCCGGCTCCCCGCCGCTCTCCCTCTCCGCAGCATGTACATGGCGTGCGTGTGCAGCGCGCGCACGGAGCAGCAGCACACCATGCAGTAACAAACTCATTGACCGACCTTAGGCTTCAAGCCATGAAAATTAGTACGGGCATGACTCATTACCGACCACGAGTTTCATGACAAGCACATTAAGACCACGGGTTTCATGACAAGCACATTAAGGTCGAGTGGTTTAAGTTGGGGGCAACCAAAGATCTAAGCAGTTTGTAATGAGGGCTTTACAAGAGCCTTACAACAAGCAAGTGTGATGAAAAATACTGTTAGCTAGCGTAATGTAGCTTCCCATCTCGACAGTGCAGTGTGCAGGGCGAAGTTTCATAGTCATGTTAAGTTGTGACGCGTGTCTAAACGATTTTGATCCTAAGCGAAACTTCCCCGAGCTGGGCTAGCTTAGCAAGAGCCTTATTAATACAAGTTTTAATCGCGTTAAGAAGTTTGAAGTGCACTTTTATAAGTTTGTTTATGTTAACAGTGATCGGCGGTCTGGGCCACGCCATTACACGTGATTCCAATTAAATTGTTCGGGGAAGAAATATACAAAAAAAAACATCAGATTCAGAAGAGCTTTATTCAATAAATAAAAAAACATTTAGGTACTAAATATAACGTTGACCTGCAGTAGTAGCAATTGGTATCCTTCTAATATTATAACTATAAAAGTTTTTGATTCTGTTTATTTGTTTCTTACCATTTCACATATAAAAGGCTGAACTGATTTTTATGAAATTCGGTTTATAAATAGTTTGAGCCCCGGATGATTTTTAACCCGAAAAATTGCATGTGCCCGCGGAATAGCGATAAACGACGATAGCGACATGCGGACGGAGTCGCGGGTTACATCTAGTTTACTTATAACTTTTGACATTGATATCCATACTTTTTTTTTAATTTAATTATTTATTTTTAAATGAAGTTACACTAAACTATCCTAAAAATAAATACTTAATATTATAAATGCAAAAGTGTGTTTGTATGTTTGTGTGTTTGTCCGTCTTTCACGCCGTAACGGAGCAACGGATCGACGTGATTTTTCACGTAGAGATAGTTTCTGGGCCCGAGAGTGACATAGGCTACTTTTTATCCCGGAAAAATGCAAAGTTTCCGAGGGAACAGCGCGCGATAACCGAATACCACGCGGGCGAAGCCGCGGGCAAAAGCTAGTTATATAATAAAATAAAGCAAAAGGAGCATTAAATTATTTTTTGACAGCTTCGTACTCTTTTCAATGTATTTTTCCCAAGAGGAGATATTTTTGAAACGTATTTTCGGGTTCACATGTTTTCAAAATTTTATTAAAAGTGCTGTGTATTTTATTATCTGTGTATTTTTTTTTAGAAGAGAGGGCAAACAAGCATGCGGGTCACCTGATGGGAAGCAATCACCGCCGCCCATGTACACGTGTGTACAAAAAAAACAAGAAATTGCATTTCCTAATCTGTCATCGTTGATACGTTATTTTCCACGCCGTGAATGCTAACTCTCCTGCCTATATCAACTCGATTCCGTTGCGTCTTACGAAATTCCGCTTCCCGTCTCGCCAAGTCCACGGCCACATGATTAATGAACCCTACGCCAAGTTATCTGGGGTCCGCGGCAAAAAATCATTACTCGGGGCAAAAATCATTAACGTACCTTCCGAACTATTAATGATGGCACTCGATTGGGTTTTTGTTGAGCGTCGAGGTTATTTAGGCACTTGTCGCAGTGATAGTTGAATTTAAAAGGCCTTTCGAAATAGCTGAATTGAAACCGAATACCAAATATGGACCAAGACCGGTCTGAGTGGAGAGCCTTGGGGGAGGCCTATGTCCAGCAGTGGACGTCTTTCGGCTGACATGATGATGATGATGATGACCAAATATGGAGCTGGGTCGTTAATTTTTTTTAAACGTAACGTAACGTTTAGAAAACGGCGGACTAGCTTCCAAGAGTTTCTTTGCTAGCATCGCTTGGTTTCGGCTTTAAAGGAAGGTTATTATCAATGTAGCTTTTAGATTTGAACAGTTTGCTTCAAGAAACAGTTGTGGTTCAAGAAACAATGAATGTGTGTAAATGCACGCACCGCACACTTGTCCGGGGACCATCGCGAGTGCTGCTTTCTGGCCGAAAGACGTCGTGTTCCGGCGGTTCCGGGGCACCATGCCGCAGTTGAATGCGACGTCGGGGACGGTGACTCAACGGGGTCACGCCGCCCGTCGAGTCACCAAATTAGTTATAAATTATTGTATATAAATAAGTCCTATATTAGTCTGTAAGGTATTTAACTATTGTATGGGCCAAGTTGCCCGAAATAAATGAATTTATTATTAGCCATACAACACCGCAAGTCCGGCAAAGAAAACGGTCCATTGTCCGGTCAAACAAGGGACGTCTACAAGCAGCCTAAGAGGAGACTAATGTCGGACGTATAGTACGCTATGATTATGAGATGATCAACACGTTAAATTAGATAGTTGATTAATGTATCTGCATGTACATAATTGCAGGTATTGGACCGTGATTAATCATAATCCTTAATCGGCCGTTAATATTGCAATTTGGCTTAATGAATGCCAAAATCAAATCGATGGATACACACGCATTGTACGCAAGGGAGAACCCTGTGTCCAGCCTGGACTGATGCAGTTTCATGATGGTAATAATAAATAAATATCACGAAACAAAATCATATTCAAAACCCCTGTATTCAATTTAGGCTATAACAAGCACTTTATGAATGTCAAAAACGTTGGCAGTTCGCTTCCATCCATCTCGATATGTCCATAGCTAGCATTTTTAATATTAGTAGGATTATAATAAATAAATATCACGGGACAATTCACACCAATTGACCTTGTCCCAAAGTAAGCTTAGCAAAGCTTGTGTTATAGGTACTAAGCAACGGATAAATATAATTATATAGATAGATACATACTCTATCGCCTCTCAAGCAGAGGGTCGTGGGTTCGAACCCCGGCTCGCACCTCTGAGTTTTTCGAACATCATGTGCGGAATTACATTTGAAATTTACCACGAGCTTTGCGGTGAAGGAAAACATGGTGTGAAAACCTGCACAAACCTGCGAAAGGATTCAATGGTGCGTGCGAAGTTCCCAATCCGCACTGGGCCCGCGTGGGAACTATGGCCCAGCCCTCTTGTTCTGAGAGGAGGCCTGTACCCAGCAGTGGGACGTTTATAGGCTGGGATGATGATGATGATGGATCTGCCCCGACACAGGAATCGAACCCGGGACCTAAAGCTTCGTATTCAGGTTCTCTAACCACTAGGCCATAATAAGACCCTTAAAATTACCTATGTCAGTAATTACAAACCATGACAGTTTAGCGTTGAGCCTGTAATGTATATAAGAGCAGCTTTTATCAGTCATTTCAACCCCACAATTTCAAATGACACGTTTTCAAACGATAATTAACAGACTGAACGTTAGTTAAAATAAAACGTATGCTTCGCTGAAGGCCGCAGTAATTTTAATTACATTACAAATTGAACGAAGGGCTGAATCATTTCTGGCCCAACGAACCGGGATGCGTTCGCGTTTGTGGTTGCAGTGAAAAGAAGCGGCGCTGAGGATCGACCACACTGGCGCTTAAACACTTTGACGCATTGTAAACGCAATGACGCGGCTCATGCGTCACGTTTTTAGGGTTCGGTAGCAAAATGGGAAAAACGGAACCCTTATAGTTTCGCCATGTCTGGCTGTCCGTCCGCGGCTTTTCTCAGGGACTATCAATGCTAGAAAGCTGTAATTTTGCACGAATCTATAATATATACAAAATATGCCGACAAAAAAGTACAATAAAAATTCAAAAAAAAATATTTTAGGTTACCTCCCATAGAAATAAAGTGGGGATGTTTTTTTTTCTCATCCAACCTTGTAGTGTGTGGTATCTTTAGGTCTTTTAAAACCATTAAGGGGTTGCTGAAACGATTCAGTGATTTGTTTGCAAAATATTCAACTTTATAGTGCAAATTTTCATTAAAATCGAGCGTCCCCCCTCCCCTCTAAAATCTAAACCGGTGAGTGGAAAAATTTGAAAAAATTCAGGATGGTAGTAAGTATATCAAACTTACAAGGAAAACTATATCTTGAGAATTATTGGTAGTTTAAGAGTAAATAGCAGCCTAAGGTATAAATACCTAAACTTGGAATATTCCGTACAAAATACTTTGAAAAATATTACTTAATTTTTTCGTAATGGCTACGGAACCCTATTTCCGGCGTGTCCGACACGCTCTTGGCCGGTTTTTTTAAAACATGGCGTCCTCATCACACGCACGAAATGCCTTAGTGCTTGCAAAATCCTGTCCTTAGTCTATGCTTATGGATCCTATTTTTGTATAAGAGTGAGCCGTACTGGTTCGGGTGGCTAATGAACGTCTTGGGTAAAATGGCTCTTTTTATGCTCTCGTTGCATAATCTATTATATTACACAAAAAAACGGCCATCCAATCAACTTAAAACTGGCTGAAAATATTCACGTGTTCGGGAGAAGCGCCTTACGTCAAGTTCGGGCGTGATCTGTATCGCTCTTGCTGGATTGATCGTTGTAATTCTTCGAGAGGCTTCCATTGATTTTCCAAGAATAACTGCGTATTACAATCCCTTTTTTATATAGCATGCGTTACTTACCACGTATTAAGAGCACTTATAACTGCTGAGCTGGCAACGGTGCATTTTTCTTTTTTTTTTGTCTAACACCATAAAACATTAATGAAAATTAAAAGTGTGCGATAATTATTCCTGATAGATTTTTATTTTCTTTAAAAACCGTTAATAAACAACGTTCGTTTTTAAAGAATATAAAAGTCTATCACGAATAATTATTGCAGTAGACACATAAACTTATATATTAAGAACAGTTCTATCAGACCACATTTTTATTTTCATTCAATTTTTATGGAATAATCGAGAAAAACTGACAGAAATGCAACGTTGCCAGCTCAGCAGGTATAAACGCTCAATGTGTACTTGCGTATTGCATTCACTATTGACATTTATTTTTAACCCCCGAAGTAAAAAGAGGGTTTTAAAAGTTTGACGTGTGCATTTGTCTGCCTGTGGCAAAAAGATCCCATTCTTTTAAAATCGAAAGCTTGTTTGAGACGATTCTTAGCTTAAAAAAAATCAGGTAAAAAAACATTAACTTATTATGTTTACTTATTAAAAAATCTTAGTGTGAAACGTGCCTCTAATAAAAACAAATAATATGCATATATAATCTCAATATGTAACTGACAAAACGCGTCCTGTCTCGAGCACAGTGGGGACCATTTTTGCCCCAAAGCAGCCAATCTGTGCCCCAAACACGTAAAGTCAGTGCCTCACTCGCGTCAGACACTCAACCGCACGTGGACCCTGTGACGTGATAGCCGAAATAAGGCTCCATTAGCTCTTAAACTTCGGCATTGTTTTTGACTTTAGTAAAGATTTTAAAGATTTAAAGATTTTTATTGAACTAACATACATGTTTTAAAATAATTAGATCGTAAAAAGCTGTAATAGTATGAACTTTACGCCCACCTCGGGACATAGAGCAGTTATGTTCTAAAATGATACATGGGTTAGTAAGTGTACTTAATTACTAAAACTATGTTAGAATAAGAGTAGGTTAATTATTATTTAAAAAGAGTGGTGTGGTGTTAGAATTACACCTCTCTATCCGTGGATGTTATAAGATGCGACTGAGGATATAGGTTAAGGTAGCAATCTGTTTTTGTCAAACTTAAAACCTAAAATTGCTAAAAGTGGCTCCGAAGCGGTAACGTTTCGTGTGCTCTGCCTACCCCATTTGGGAATACAGGCATGATGTTTGTGTATGTATATATGTGTGTGTTATGTGCATGGTTATTTAAGTCGCGGGTACACGGTGGATGCAAGCCGCTTCCAACCGAGGCAACTGGAGGTCTATGGGGGAGGCCTATGTCCAACTGTGGACGTCTTATGGCTAATATGATAATGATGATGATGATGATGATGATAATTTATATTACAGTAGTAAAAACGTTTATCATTGATCACTGATAAGTAATAAATATTTCAGTCTCATCATAAGTGAGGTTTTGTAGAAAATTTGTAATTTTATTTTTGCATTCCCATACATACTGAAATAATTACACTAGATTTTAAAGTAAAAAAAAACAAAAGACTAACTCTGAAACGCCCTGGGTTTTAATGTCTTTGAAAAACGTTATATTATTTCATTTTTCGCGATTTCCACTCATAACTATGGTTTCGACCGGGACTTAAAATACAATGACTATAAAAAAAATACCTGCATGTTAATCTCTCCTTCGAAATAATTTTACCTCGATAGTTTTAATTTTAATTAATTCAATAATATTTAGATCATAATTGGTGTCGAGCATCCCGTGATATTTATTTCTTGTTTTTATTTTTATCCGTACAGCCATTTTAGCGTGAAGAACTCGCAAACACACACAACTCTTACAAACTTATTTCACTGTAAATGTTAGCTACAGCGAAGTCTTGGCATAACAACAATGTGTTAAGATAAGCCAGATAACCAGCAAGGATATACTTACTTAGTTTGCAAGAGAACTTCAACTTACTTCTGTTAGTTTAAGATCTATCCATCTTGCCCTTAAAATTTCAAACTATGCAGTAATGGAATTTAACTCACTTAAAATACCTGGTTCACTATTAAGGATTTCGTATCTCGAAATGATAAACACTATACTGATAAGATATTTACCAAGTTTTGATGCCCCCAGGTAAATCAATATCTGCAAAGTGTCACAAAAATATCCAAAAAAGTAGGCTAATATCGACTTTGTGAATGTAAAAATATAATAAATATACAATTGAGTATTTAATTGTATTTTATCAAAATACGGTGGGTGTGTCGCTAACTCACAAAAAAAAAATCATACTTAGTATCATATTTCATAATCGTTACAAACAGAGACTTTATGATAAGTGATTGATCATCAGATCAAAACAGGGAAAACGCTCGGTGGGGCGGGCCAAAGTTCACATAAAAATTTCAACTCTACTATATCAATAGTAGTGGTAAAACTAGTAGTAGTGCGTGTGAAGTTCCCAATCCGCACTGGGCCTGCGTGGGAACTATGGCCCAAGCCCTCTTTTTCTGAGAGGAGGCCTGTGCCCAGCAGTGGGACGTACATAGGCTGGGATGATGATATCAATAGTATATCAATATAGTCAACGATCGTTTTCCCTGTTCATTACTTGTTTTACCGGATAACCATCATACGGCATCACGTATCTGCTACGCAATGGAAAAGATAACGCTTGCCGTGCTTTCGACAGCACAATCCTTCACCAAGATGGTGCGAGAAATATCGTGCAGTAGTATCGTGAGTTGTACATTGCCGTCGGTGATCCATCACTTATAAATACATGGCCACGCGGCTCCGCAGTGTAATTCAAATGCACGATGTTTCCCGCACCGACTAAATAAAGCTTAAGTGTAAGATGGTCCTCGACGATTCCTAATTAATTGAACGCTCAACGTGAAGCGTGCCGTGCCCGTGGCATTGATATGACGTCAAATGACGTTATAATTTTCTAACTCCAGTTTGAAAACGTTTAGCCGGAGTCCGGAATTCTCCGGGATGCGTTTTGCTTGTCACGTTTGTGGAGATTAACCCCCTTATTCATAAAACTTACAAGCCTATGTTAACTAACAAATGCTTTGTCCCTTTCTAACAAATACAAATGTCGAAGTGACAGATAAGGACAAACGAATTTTAGCGGCATTTTAACTAAAATAGCTTTGATTGTCGTTTATGAATAAGGGGGTAAGTTTCTAGTGATATTTCTTGTATAGGTTGTCATAGTCATTCGCGATTACGCGTGCTGTGGTTCTTATTACAATGTCATTAATGTCTTCCATCCCAGCCTATATACGTCCCACTGCTGGGCACAGGCCTCCACTCAGAACAAGAGGGCTTGGGCCATAGTTCCCACGCGGGCCCAGTGCGGATCGGGAACTTCCCACGCACCATTGAATTGCTTCGCAGGTTAGTGCAGGTTTCCTCACGATGTTTTCCTTCACCGGAAAGCTCGTGGTAAATTTCAAATGTAATTCCGCACATGAATTTCGAAAAACACAGAGGTGCGAGCCGCGGTTTGAACCCGTGACCCTCTGCTTGAGAGGCGATAGGTCAAACCACTAGGCCACCACGGCTTCTTCACAAAATCACGCGTCTTCGTGGATGGCACTAGGTATAAGTTTTATTGTTAATCTATGCCCACTTGCTATTAAATTATCACTTTTTTTAATCAGGTATGACGTTTTGTTTAGGAGGAGGCCTTTGTTCAGCAGTGGACGTCTTCTGGCTGATGATGATGATGATATTTTGTTTCGAAATAGGTATAATTATAATAATTTCCATAATTTTGTATGCCTGTATAAAAACAGAAGGTTCAAACTACTCTTGAGATCATATTTATAAACGACGAACAAAAGAGACTCCAATTTTGAACCCCGCACAATAATTATTACTAAGAACTAAGGTTACCGACATAGCCCGAAGAATTGCGAAACTAAAGTGGCAGTGGGCGGGGCACATTGCTCGCAGGACTGATGGCCGATGGGGCCAGAAGGTTCTCGAATGGCGTCCGCGGACCGGGAGACGAGTTGTCGGTAGGCCTCCAACAAGATGGAGCGACGACTTGGTTAAGATCGCGGGATCGCGGTGGATGCGGAAAGCACAAGACCGGTCTGAGTGGAGAGCCTTGGGGGAGGCCTATGTCCAGCAGTGGACGTCTTTCGGCTGACATGATGATGAATAATTATTAGTAAAAAAACTACGATATCACAAAGACATACAAACGATCTCATAGTTACTCATGCCGTGAAACTCACAACGCAGTTGGTAATTGAAAAAATAATCCTCGATTATCGAAAATACAAACTGAAACATAGAGGCACAGAATAACCAGAAAAAGAGACCAGCGCTAGGAATCGAATCTAGGTCCTCAGCATTCCGTGCTGCATGCCATACCCCTACACCACCACTGGACAGGAGTACAGACACGAATTTTACAATCAAGCACCGCAATGTATTGCAACTTGCACGATTTTTTGTTTGCTACTTAAACCCGGCTTTATGCTACTGACTGACTAATAGAGAGAAATCATTTTGACAAGCTCCGTATACGTTTTACTTTTTAAAATATCTATGCTAATTTGGGACTAATTGGGACAAAAGGATAAAATCTGAACATCCACACAAATCTCAGCTCAAATGTAAATGCTAGGAAAGTCGCTAAGCTCGTCAACTCCAGATCAAGCTGACACAGCCCCTCGCGTCAACAATCTCTTGCCGTGACGCGGTGTGACGGCGTCAAATTCCACCGTTTATGATAAAGCGACACGCAAGCAATTAGCGTTACTACGGTGAAGTCATAAATCTCGGCGACTACCCCGGCAACGTCGCCAGAGTCGCGGCGATTAATGTTGCGGCAGCGGAAGGACTGTTGGCGATTAATTATAGTGTAGCAATGATGCGGGCATCGGAATACAATATATTTAATTGACTCGGGAAAATAGGAGCTAATGATATTTTGTTGTTGAAGATTAGGCAGAAAGAAAAAGAAAGCGGCTTATTTATCGTAAACATCAGCTTTTGGAAGCAATTAATCGCACCCTATATACGCCGTATTTCTGGGCGCAGTCTTCCTCTCAGAATGCTTCGGTCGTAGTTCCCACGCGGGCCATTTCGGACTGGGAACTTCACAGACACTATTGAATTGCTTGGCAGGTTTAGACAGGTTCTTTTCGTAAAAGTCACACAATTACATGAGTTTTGAAAAACTCAGAGATGCAAGCCCAGAGGTTTAAACACCACTTTCGGAGGCAATTATTTTATTATTAATTTAGCGGTCACTGGGTCACTAAATATTCTTGATTTAAATGCAATTGTAGCACTTATAAGGAGATATAAAACCAACCTGCAGAAAGAACTTTTTCAGTGAAGATCAAGAAACTCTGCGAGCTATTTCTATTCATGAAATATATATTGCAACATATGCCGAGCCACCGTTGGAATATTGAGGCGGCACAGACAATTGGTTAAGAAAAGTGTATCCATTATTGCTGTTTTCTGTTCTGCTAGGATTTATATGGCCTGATAATATAAGGCTACATTACAAGAGAGTTAAAAGTTTCACGAGTCGCCTCAAGAAGAAGACAGTAAGGTGCTTTTCTATCGGCGAGACAGGGTGAGATGATATTTGGAATTTGTATGGCAAAATTTCAAGTCTCTGTTAGCGCATTTTTGTTGGAAACAATATGGATTGGATGTGTGATACTAGTTTTTTTATTTTATTTTAATAATGCACCATGTTGCTGCACACATAGTGTTTATTAACTCTACAACGGAAACGCGATTCTTCGTCCCGCGCGGTATCTTTGGTGGTAACTTCTGGTGGTAATTGGTCGACGCGATTTCAATTCTCATACCACCTCGCCGTGCTCCGCCTCGCTGGTGGAAAAGCATCAAAGCCATGCATAACTTGGCACTAGCACAGCCGTGCGTCTGATTCAATATTTCAAATACCCGTTTATTTTCCTTTACCAATTAGCTAAGTGTTTTGAACCGTTCCCTTCCAGCGATTAACGTCAAATAAAATTAGTGCGAAGTTTCAGGCTGTGGCTCGTCAGACAGTCTTGGTTCCGTTGTTGTCGATATCGGAGAAGTTTTCGGGCTATAGCTCATTGCCGGTAGACAAATTAATTTATCCTCGTTGTCTAGGAAGTTTTTGTTCGGCATATTTTTTCTAAGGACAATTTGTCGATTAAATCATTCGGAAGGTTGTTCCAGTTAGCGACAACTGAGGGTACTTGCGAACTGAGAAAAAATGTTGTAATTTATTGAATCAGGCGTTACTTTGCAGAGGTCCATATCAATGAAGTAAAAAAAATCTGAATTTTTGATTTTTGACTGCTTGAACACGCATATCCTGCATAAACTTAGCTGTCATAAGGTCGCGGATGAGCAAAGATATTCTTTTAGTTCATTAAAAAATGTTGTGAAAGACTTGAGTACCTAATGTGAGTATTGATTTACTCGTATTAAGTTCAGCGGTAAATTGTCTCATCATAATCTCGGCCCATTTGCGTTCTGTTGCAGGGCAGATCCTCTCAGAATGAGAGTTCGGGCAGTAGTTCCCACGCGGGCACAGTGCGGTTTGGGGACTTCACATTATTTCTTCTTCTCAGTCGCTTACTAACTGTTGGCAGAGCAGTCGTGGTCACGCGAGACGTTCGGTAGCGCTTCACTACCGTGCGCCATTTATCCCTTGCTGAGGCCTGTCTTGCGCATTCGTTGAGGGATTTGTCAGTCTACGACTTGATTTGGTCCGTCCATCGCAATAGTGAACGTCCACGTGATCTGCTGCCATTCACCCGGCCCTGCACAACCAGTCGCTCCACAGAGCCCCCCCCCCCCACGTCGCGTTTAATTTCTTTGCAAGGGTGTGCAGATTTCTCTAATGAATGTTTTATTTTCAAATATATTTAGAAAAATTTCGGTGCAATACGACCCTCTGCTTAAGAGGCTATAGGTCAAACTACTAGGCTTGGTATTGGCTTTTTGACATCCGGATAAACAAGTGGTTAAAGTACCCAACGGTGAAACTGAGGTTCCGGGTTCGATCGCAATCAATTATCTACCCATTCAAAAAATCTACAAAACATACGCCAGCACCATCCTCAACAATCCCGCTAAAGATTTATTAATACAAGTTTCCACAATCCCGCGTCGAGCTTAGCTTATGGTTCTTATGAACTTTCCCGCTTGCCCTTGATGCCCAATTAGCAGTGCCTCACTGTAGCTTATAAAGCATAGAGCCTGCAAGACGCCCCGATTTACCGGGCTTACCCACTGCCTTACAAATCTTCGGTAAGCCACAGGCACTCCAGGATTTACGTTTTATTAAGCAGCGTCTATCTACTGACATCGATCACGGGATCGCTCTCAAATCTCGACTGGGAGCCGAATTAGTTTGCAGCGGTTACAGTTTAATGGCAATCCCGGATACATTAGTGGAGTATAGAATGTTGGTGGTGAAGCTTGTGTTATTTTATGAAAGTAACTAAGTCGACAAACATAAAATAAGATATATCGAGAAACTTGATCTTGTCCGCGTCTTCATCTACGTAGAATTTTTGATTTTGATCCAAAATCTCGGCTCCATCATTCTTTATAATTTGATTCCTCTGGGGATTAATTTTTTCAGTGGAATATCGTACAAAACACTCATCGCTATATGGGCTGAATTTCAAGAACCCGTCCTTCATCAATATAATGAAAAGAAAGCTCGGTATAAAAATGTAAAGCTCCTAGACTTACTATGTAGTTCGAGCGTGCGTTAATATAAAACTATCAGTCAGACAATTAGTCAGTCATCTCTTTTTTTCTAACATTTTTTGAACATTTTCTTGATATTAATGATTATTATTTGTTTTTATCGTTGTTTTTTTTTTCAAAAAAATTCTAAACTACATTTGCTTGCTCGCTTCATTGCTGTCAATTTTAACTACTTTATATTATACTGAAACCCTATTTAGTTCATAAAATTAAACGGGGAGATGTTTAAACTGGTTAATACGTTAAAAAATATATAGTAAATATTGACAATGTCAAAAACAGTATACCAAATGAGGTCTTCACCACCAAAACTGGCAGTATTACCAAACAACAAGACTAAAGTCTTTTGGCCGTGTCTTATTTAACCACGACATTGGCAGAATCATCGTATGGACCGATGGGGCCATATTATCCCAAAAATTGAATTGAATTGAGGTCTTCAAAGATATTGCATTTAAACTTCTAAAAAGCGGTAACCAACAACACAGCTCTCTCAAAATGGCTGTAGATCTCGATTGAAACGGACGGATTGACGACTAGAATCTAAATAATTGATGAGCATCCCCAGATTCGATCAGAGGCTGGGTGTCAAAGGATCTCCACAAACAAATGTAAATAATATATCACTTGAATTAGCATTCTTAAGGTACATTTCAACTGTTTTGGAGTAGGTAACGTACGAAAAATCTTAGGTCAATGAGATTACTTTAGTGTATTATAATATTGTATTGTCATTTTTATACAAATAAAAATATAAGAAGAGATATTTGCGGTCTACTTATTTTTCCACCTCGTAGGATCAGGAACTATCACGTGATCTACAGAAGCGTCAATAGGCTGCGGCAATTGGTTGATAAGCGGGAAGGAGTAGATGTGACCGGTAGCACGGCTAACGTTTTAACGTGGCTTTTTACTATACAATGTATAGGTCATAGGTTACCTACAAGCACATGCAATTAATAGAGAAAATAGACACACAAACACACCCTCACACAAGCCTGCAACGCCTGTATTCCCAAATGGGGTAGGCAGAGCACACGAAACGTTACCGCTTCGGAGCCACTTTTAGCAATTTTAGGTTTTAAGTTTGACAAAAAAAGGTACAAT
Organism: Choristoneura fumiferana; assembly: GCF_025370935.1. Lineage (NCBI taxonomy): Eukaryota > Metazoa > Arthropoda > Insecta > Lepidoptera > Tortricidae > Choristoneura > Choristoneura fumiferana. Next base: position 18,048,846 of record NC_133492.1, read on the forward strand.
AGTGACAGGTTGCTAGCCTGTCACGTAAACTATATCCTTTGTCGCCTCTTACGACATCCACGGAAGAGATGGAGATGAATAAGATGGATGGAGGAAAATAGACGACGTGCATATAAACAATTAGTTAAACCTTTTTTAGAAGTATGAATACGAGTTATTATCAAACGAGCTACTGCCATGATTACGAAATTACAACCTTAAGCTTAGCTACATCAATAATTATGATAAAGTTTATGTTGATTTTTATTAAGATCTTTAATTTGTGTTCCAATGTAAAAATTAGGATGTTAAATTCCCAATCTTGTTTGATAGACTCATAAAATTTTATTTATTCATCAAACCAAATGAATTGAAACATTTCACAAAACAAAATAGCAGGTACAAAAGGCCCTTAAATGTTTCCTCCAGCAGAGCAGAGGTAACATCGACCTCCCCTCGCAAGATAATGGTCGTCAAAAAAATATATAAAAGTTATAAATTTGATTTACGCGCACCTAAAGGACGACGAGGGAATACAAAAAATACAGTTGATGTCGACTCACGAGAAACAAAGAGCGCTGTAACAGAGGAAGAACAAAATAAAAATAGATGTCGCGCAAATAATTGACGCGGCTGCTAAACTTCGGGTGGGGCCGAGGGAAGTTTTGACTTATTGGCTCTTCACAATAAAACTCGCCCTTTTCTGTAAACAACAGGAGATTTGATGCCGTCTTATCCGGGTCAACTGTCAGCTCCTCGCTACAGTTAACAAATTACAATGCCTCATTGCTCCGCCCGGACCCCGCTCGCCCCTCGAGCTGATTCCCTAAAGTGATACCGATGTCCCTATACTTAACACTATCGACCTCTTCTGTTTCTTCTATCCAATCAACCAAAACAACGAGTATACCATCCCGTTTCAAATCTACAAATCATCGATTAAACCCACGTAAATTGAAAGTTAAACGCAAAATTACCAACTCATGGCTTCGTTAACGTCTATCTTCAGTGGAGTTCTGTAAAGTTTTGCGGACGAAGTGGAAAATTTTAAGAAACGCCCCGCGACTGCTTTGATTGTTTAGCGATTAATTGGAAGGAATTTTGAAGAATTACTGAAGTAATTTTTCCTTGGAATGTTATTTCGTAAATTATAATGAAGTAAAAGATGGCTTAAAATTTGTAGTAGGTACCTTATTAGAATGCCGTGCGTTACGGCGGCAATAATCAATTAAGATAACAAGATGCAACCGAGACCGGTACGCGCGAGCTTATCAAATCTGAGAATATAGATGCAAGGGTTATAAAAAGTTTACTTTGTGGCACTCGAGTTCATATGGAAAAAGTTAGAGGAACACTTTAGCAAATGTCCCGATTTCGACACCCCTCGCCAGGGAAATAACAAAAAAGTTTTGACTTATTGGCGCTCCGCGAACTTTCACGTAAACATGTTAGGCTTTTTAGGGAAACATTTAAGCCAAATCCGGCTAGTTTAAAAGTTTCTGCCAATATATGGAATGAAATAAGTGCTCCTTACAAATTTCCTTCGAATCATAAACTACCGAGAATCTATTCGCTACAGATAAACTTTTATCAAATAATGGTTGACAAGAAAAGTTTTTTAGTGAATGTTGCTCTTTCTTGATAACTTTATAAATTCACGGCTCAAAGAACCTATGTATTTAATAACTTGAATATTGCGTGCAGCAAAGGGCTCCAATTAAAGGAACGGAATATTTAATGTAAAAAAATATAAAAACAGGTAGTGATTTCTCACGAAAGGATTTTGTAATCACGTTGCAACCCAATGTAGAACTTAAGAAAATAAAATCTAGTGACATGGCATTAAACTGACAAAGAAAATAATATTTCATTCTTTCAACATGGCCCATACAACAAAAAACTTTCTAAATATTTTTACATAATGATATTTGTACTGAAAAAAAAAAAAGTATTAAAACTGTTTAGAGGGAAAAACGCGGGTATGCGTGTGCGTGAGAATAAAAATTTAAACCGTGGTTAGTGTTATGACTGTACATTATGGAATTTATTTAATCAGGTGTTTCTTTGCAGAGGTCCATATCAATGAGCTAAAAGAATTTCTTTACTCACCCGCATACACACACATGAACCAGGTAGCTACACAAATGTGGAATCACACAAACATAAATGTTCAAATTTACATTATTATCAAGTTTTCAGACTTACAAACCGCGAACTCAATTCCTATTAACTTTGTTTACCCTTGTTTATTTTCGATTTAACTTCCAATTGTCTTGGTTTCAAATATCATTTTGAACTCTTCACTTAACTTAAATGGGGTAACTTTAAAAGATTGGGCCACAGTCTTTACGTTTGAAGTACCTAAGTTTGTACAGAGGTTTGGTGAAGCGGTGGGCTTCTTACAGTATGTTTGACCGCTACAATACTCTCAAGAGACGGTGCGGTAAATATTTACACAAACGAAAAGATCAAAACAATAAACCCCTGGACTTCGATAAATGGTCCAAAATTAGAGGTGAGTTGTATCAGGCCAAATGCGCAGCAAGTCTACTTCCACAAGAAGACTAGGTCTACCGAGTATTTACCAGTTCAATAGGGAAAATAAGTGTTTCTGTAAGAAATTATTAGAAATACGACTTTTGACGTCATAAATGAAGTTTTAGCAGTTTGTTTCAAGAGTAAAAAAAAATGTAGATATTGGAAAATGTCTCAGTATTAATTTAGCTGGCATAATTTAAAAGAAACAGAGTTTCGAAGATTGAAAGTTGCTTGTTTTTCGAGTCGCCGTAATTCTAAATACTCGTACGCTAAAAGACGCCCGGGCGGGAACGCATCATTAAGCGTCCATGATAAAAACTACTCCAAAAACCTGTTTCAGTAAATATGTGTCAAAATTGAACTAAGCAAACTAACTCCTGCGCTGCTTTCCTCTATTGTAGAATCACGTGGGAATTTTATTATGAAACCAGTCTTTATATCTTATTTAAATCGTACTGGGACCATGCCAAGTTTTTGCTTTCAATGTGCAAGGGTTGGGCAGCCCAAAGGTATAAGTCAATCATAAGTTTTCTTTTCTCACATTAGACAAGCTCGCAGCTTTGATCTCGTTGTAGGACTTTCTATCCTCAGAATAAAGAAATATGGAGTAAAGTTGCGGTAACTCTTGAATTTAAAGTTGACATTGAAAATAAAAAAACACTTTTATTTTCAAACGCCTTTCCACGCAGCCACGCCAACGCCTCCATTGTAGTACTATTCTTTCTAATAGTTTGTTTTACTTCCCTTTCACAATCGCTCCGCTCAATAATCCATTTCATGAAAGAAATCCTTTTACTTGCCCCAACTTTTTCCTTATAATTGGTATAAATAAAGTTTTGACGGGGCTAAATGGGAATATTTGCACGGGAACTCGCAACCTTCTTCGGCTTTCCGTGTTGTTTCGGTCGGCTGCTGTTTAAAACTTCTGTTACTTTGTTACACCTCATGTTGTTGGCAGAGAAACTTCTTAATGAAAAGTTTTCGTCGACGAGGAAACAAACAAGGAACACGCCATTCCGATTCCTTCAATGCATCGGTGTTTCCATCTCTATCGCGCTCTGTGGCTAGACTGAGACGATGCTAGGTTGTTGGTTGAAGTTGGTAAGGGATGGCGGTAGCGTGAGTTGCAGAATCGTAAGCTTCATTGAGCCGGCTCACAGATTGTGTGCTTCCGTTTACAGACTATTTAACGTCTAATTAGCTTTATGAGCTTGAAACAGGCATAAAAATGCTTCATCATTCTGTATCAGCAAATTAGGCAGCTCCGAGATTTTGTTAGTAATTACTACCTATTAACCATAACTGATCTAATATAAAAGTGAATATATATAGTATATGTATTACTGAATAAGCCGTGGTGGCCTAGTGGTTTGACCTATCGCCTCTCAAGCAGAGGGTCGTGGGTTCAAACCCCGGCTTGCACCTCTGAGTTTTTCGAAATTCATGTGCGGAATTACATTTGAAATTTACCACGAGCTTTGCGGTGAAGAAAAACATCGTGAGGAAACCTGCACAAACCTGAGAAGCAATTCAATGGTGCGTGTGAAGTTCCCAATCCGCACTGGGCCCGCGTGGGAACTATGGCCAAACCCTCTTGTTCTGAGAGGAGGCCTGTGCCCAGCAGTGGGACGTATATAGGCTGGGATGATGATGATGTATTACTGAATAGTGGACTAATACAGGCTGATGATGATGACGAGAACCATAATTGCAATAGATGTATAGTACCTCAATTGCCGTTATACCTCCCAAATTTTGGGAATTATCATCAAACGTTACTTCTAATTGTCACAAACTTAAACAAGTCTCCATTTTTCTTAGCCACAGGTACCAAAAGGAGAGTGTAAAGAAGCGTTCTTGCACCTTCCCCCTCCCCCTATAAAAGAAGGAAAACTATAAATGCACCCCCTTAGATGCAGATGCAATGCACTACTCTTGAAAATAAGTGGCCGGTGGCCACTGAACTCCTTTTTTTATAGACTGCGGTTGTCGAAACGAAATGTTAAACAGTTTTATTATATTGTTAAGCTTCAGATTTAGAGGTACGCCAAAATGTAAGCTAGAAACGATTGTATCTCTAAAAATCCAATTATAGCAGAGCCTAGCTTCTAAGCAAAATGTACGCAGTGTGGTATCATGTGCATTGATTGACTCCGTTGCTTTTTGATTTAGTAAAAATTTATGAATTGTTGTTGAAACGACAATAAAAATTCAAAATATAAGTCAGTAAGGAATTCTATCTATGAAGATTTTCGAGATACAGCCCTGTGACTGACAGACAGTGCAGCGACATCTGTAGGGTTTCCTTTGTCACTATCCTCGGCGACAAAACTCAAAAAATTGACGATTGCTGTCCAATTAAATTGAAGAGGCAGTTAAACTGCTTTACAAACGCCTCAAAAATATCTCTTTAAAGTGCACTGACCTTAATTTGAAACCTGCACCTGCGTCAAGTCGCACCTGTTCAATCTTTCCGCTATTTAGCTCGAATGGCTTTAACAATCCTGTCATCAATCACCGTGGATTAGCGCATGCTGAAGATATTATTCATCCGGGTATTCTCAGCTTTGTTCATACTTCTGTGCATGAATTTGCTCAGTGCGTAATTTCAGACATCTTTTTGTGTTCATTTAGTTTTTTGGCGATCTGCTGATTTTTGTACTAACTAATAAACTTTGTAGTCGGAAATAATTTTTGGTGGTAATTTAATTTATTTCCGTCTCTATTAATTATTATTATTTGAAGCCGTGGTGGCCTAGTGGTTTGACCTATCGCCTCTCAAGCAGAGGGTCGTGGGTTCAAACCCCGGCTCGCACCTCTGAGTTTTTCGAAATTCATGTGCGGAGTTACATTTGAAATTTACCATGACTTTGACTTTGACTTTGACTTTGACTTTGACTTTGAATTTGAATGGTGAGTGTGAAGTTCCCAATCCGCACTGGGCCCGCGTGGGAACTATGGCCCAAGCCCTCTTGTTCTGAGAGGAGGCCTGTGCCCAGCAGTGGGACGTATATAGGCTGGAGATTCCTCTATTAATTTGTACTCCTCAATCCATTTCTCATCCATCTAAAACAAGATAACTAAGACCACAAAACGTCAACAACGTTTATGATACTCGTATCATAATCCAAAACATGTCCTGTAAAATCACGAAGCCACTTAAAACAGTAAAACCGTTTAAACAAACCGCTGCAGATAAAACAAAAACACAATAAACACGCCCAGAACCGTGTATCACAGGCTTGTAAAACGTGTGCTGAGCAGTTTTGAAATTAATAACGGACTGTGCGAGTGGCAGGCATTGTGGCTCTGACGACCCAGCCGCGATTTCGCCACCGGCACATCGCGGCAAGGAAACTGCCTGTTCATTGCGTCGTTGACACGCTCTCTGGATGTCAAGCAGTTCGTGATACAGGCAATGTATTAAAAATCGCTGATTGCGCCGCGTTGAAGTGAAGTCGTGGTGAGGGGTGGGGTTCTTGTGCTAACAGCTTATAATGAGTTTGGATGTTTCTAGAGCTGTCTTGCTTATGAATTAGGAATGTCTGCAAGTTTTAGGGATGACTCGCTATCAAATTGTTTTCTTTTTTTGGCATTAAACCAAGTACAATAGTACTGATGAGGTGTAAATATTTCGTAGTACCCAATGATTATGTTTTTTCGTTGTCTAGACGCCGAGCCGTAGTAGCATGGCTAAGAAAATTCAAACATTATTTACGATCTGGTAATTAAGAGAAGTCTCTTCGTTCCATTCTCCATAAAAACCAAATGAGACCGGGACTACGTTTGTATGGAGAATGGAATGAAGAGACTTCTCTTAATTACCAGGTCCCGGTCTCATTTGAAAACTAGGCAACAGAAATATATTAAATTTGGTAAGTATGGACTAGACGTATATATCTATGCCTGTGGTTTTTCAGATTTTCATATAATTGTGTAATGTCAGAATTACAGGAGCTCAAAAAAAGATCAACTCAACGTGCAAAGGTCAACTTTGCACGAGAATTACAGACTAATAAAGCATTACTACAAAAATCGAAAAAAACACAGGCATAGAAAATATAATGAATATCTTGATTGAAAATACAAACTGAAATATAGATGCACAGAAAAACCAGAAAAATAAGACCAGTACTGGGAATCGAACCCAGGTCCTCGGCATTCCATGCCGCGTGCTATACCGCTACACCACTGCTGGACAAAAAAAAAGTAAAAATTTGGAATTGAAATTAAAAATACAAAAAGATTCCAAAAAAACAATCTTAATATCTTGATTGTAAAATATCATTGATTTCTGTGCTATACTTTTAGTATAATATGAAGACAACGAAACCCAAAATCCAACCGCCCAAATCTTGAAAAGCCTACAGCTATCTCGATAAAAATTACGGACGTCGTTGCGGAAGGCGTGGGGAGGACGGCTGCGAGCGCTTATGTCACGAGCGATAAAGACAGCAATATCCCAAACGAATAAATAACGCGGCTGCGCTGCCGGCAGGGAAACTTCTCTTAATGCTGACATACACAGTTTAATTTTAATTATATTTAATATATTAAGTATTTTTGTGCTTACTAACTCTTGGACTATTTGTTGTTTTCATTTTAAATAAATAATGAATGAATGAATGATTTATTTGTATAACATAGGTAAGTTACAAAGATTTTTAAAATTAATAAACATCAACATTACTTTTACCCTTTAAGTTGTAGTTGATATTATTATTTGAGTTTGTATAAAAAATACGCACTGTAAATATGAAAACTAAGTATACTGTCACTTCAATCTATACGGTTGAAGATGGTATAATAGCTACTATGAGTATTGTACATCGCGGTCGTTGATCCAAATTAGAAGGTAGATTGTATTCATTCCGTATTCAGAAATTAATCATAGAACCTTTTAATAATCTCGCGGATCCAGTGAAAGTGAACGACCCTTGACGACGAGGGTCCAAGGCAACTCTGGACGAGGAGATTGCAACGTTTTTATAAAATTGAAAAACTAATACGATTTTGAAGTAAATATGAATTAAAAAAACTGATAGTAGATATGTTATGTTATATACAATGTATTTCTTTATTTCTGTTCACTTCAACTGACGGATTAGTTCGTTGATATACATAACCTGTTTTTTTTTAACATACTATATGTTATTTTTACTTTGAAGCCGAAGCTGTTATGGCTTAGTAGTTTGACGCTTCACTAATGTTTCGCAACTAACTTTCATTTTGCAACTTTTCATTACGCAACTGCTTAATATTTCTGAAACTGTAAATATTTCAGGTTTTTTAAAACTAACCTAACCTAACCTAAAGGGTTCTACACGATGGCCCTGAAATAAATCCTAAAATATTTACAGTTTAATAGTTTGCGAAATGAAAAGTTGCGAAATGAATCAGGTTGCCAAACGTTAGTTGCGAAATGAACGGATACCAGTTTGACCTATGGCCTCTCAAACAGAGGATCGTGAATTTAAATCCCAGCTCACACCTCTGATTGATGATTTCGAATTCATGATCGATATTACATGCATTTGAAATTTACCACGATCTTTAAGTTGAAGGAAAACGTGAGTAAAACTGCACAAACCTGCGAAGGAAACAACAAGGAAACACATCCGGAACAGCTGGTGAAATTACTGAT
>NC_133492.1:18065829-18100911 GCF_025370935.1 Choristoneura fumiferana
GTGTAACACGCTATTGTTCACCGTACATTGCGCTCCACATTTATTTATATTCTAATGTTGACATGTCTTGTTAAGCCGGAAATGGACTTTGTTCGCATAAAGTTTCCGCGAAGTTGGTAATTTTAATGTAGGTTGTAATCTGGGTTGATGTGGTTGTTTCGCAACTCTCTCAGCGGGGGATTATTCGCCGGCAATTCTAGGGGTTTGCTTAAGAAATGGACTGTGACTGTTCCATGGTTTTATTGGCGACTAAAAGGTTACTACGTGTAGGATTTGGCTTACATTATTAACTAGGATGATTTTGATCAGCTTACGAACCAACTCTTTGTTACTACTTTCCGTCGTGTTTGTTTTAGACGGAGTAAGTGATAGATATGGCACCGTCGGTAGTTACAAAGGATTAATTGTCTAAAAATCGAAAAATTCTTTCAGTAGTGCAAGGCCTAAATTGTCTAGAAATAGATAAATTATAAAATAAGAAAAAAGTGAAATAATGCCCTTGTTCTATCGAAGGTGCGATATGTTATAATGAGTATAGGTCGATTCATAAGACATGAATGATGATGATGGTATGAATGAGTTGAATGAATATCTATCTGTGCTTCGCAAAATTATTAAATACATGCAGATTAATGAAAAAGTGATAATATTTTTTTTAGGTAATATCGTCTTCTGTAGTGTTAAAAATTGCTACGTATATTATATTAGATTAGTCTTGTTTGCACACTGACGCCGTGAACCGTTTGAAAATAAAGCGAAACAGCAAAATTTTGTGTGGATTTCGTATATTTTCGCCGTGATTGCAAAAGTCCATGAGAGTTAAATATCTAATTTATTGAATCAGAATCAGTTACTTTGCAGAGGTCCATATCAATGAACTGAAACAACTACTTTGCTAACGCGCGACTCGCGGTCGCGAGTTGTTTTAAAAACAAACGACCCTGTGTATTTCAGAAACATGTCGCACGAATTAGAATGTTGTATTATAATAAAACAAACGCTTGCCCACGATATAGCTATCAAATAAAACTAAATAATTATTATACGGCGGATGGGCAAGTGCAGTGTAGGACGTCCACCAACGACATGGACGGATGACCTGGTTCAAGCCGCAGGTTCAAGGTTGATGCTGGCCGCTTTCAACCAACAGCTGGAAGTCTATGGAGGAGGCCTATATCCAGCAGTGAACATCCTAAGGATAATAATGACGATGAAGATGATAACTGGATAAATTATTTTGAACTGGCTCCAAAGTAAGTAAACTTCGTGTTTTGGACACAATGGACAGCCATGCGTATCAAGATAAATACATAATTAAATAAAACAAAAACATTAAAACAGACCGCTCTAGTTAAAATCGTAAGAATTGGCTGAAAATGTAAACACACACACCTTCGCAACATATTTATACAAACCACACAAGACTCCCACAAACAGCAACATAAAAGACTAATCCAAACAAGTTGGTACATTATCGCTTATAATTTACCTGCACTGCTGTCTCACTCGCACTAAGTTAACTCTGGTTGTGCATGTTGCACACTAAAGGCTATCTATTTTGACCAAAATTAATAGTAGGATATTATTAGGTACTTTGTATTTGCACTTGAACTAAGAACATGAAAAAAACATTTTTTTTTCATAAATAATATTTTAATACGAACCATATTGGGCACAAAAAGGGAAGCCAGCTTAGCATAAAGTTACGAATTGCTTCAGGTGAAAGCGAAAGACTTCTACAAGGCTTAATAAATAAAATAAAAATAAAAAGTAGACTATGCGCGAAATATTATGCAACTTCAGTTACATAACAGGGCCCGCGGCTATCCATACTAATATTATAAATGTGAAAGTGTGTGTTTGTATGTATGCCCATCTTTCACGTCGAAACGGAGCGACGGATTGATGTAATTTTTGCCATAGAGATATTTTATGGGCCAGAAAGTGACATTAGCTACTTTTTATCCCAGAAAAATGCAAAGTTCCCGAGGGAATAGCGTGCGATAACCGAATTTCACGCGGACGAAGCCGCGGTCAAAAGCTAGTGGGTTCATAAGTGACTTGACTAGCTGTTACCCATGATTTCGACTACGAATAACTTGTTTATCACAATCCTATTCTTGGTTGAAATGCGAACATGTTCGAATCAAAATCGCACTCGCGGTTTCTTTCTAACAATATAGTAGGAGAGTAAATGAAGATGATGAATGCTATTGCGATGGTCCGCGTTTTTAGATGAAGCAGCTCTTGTTTATTCAAACCTAATCAAATAATTAGTTTAAAAAAATTAAATGCAGGTTTTAATGGTAAATGATTAACTTTGCCACCTTGAGTCTACCATGGTCCAGTGTACTCGCAACGCCTCTAACCGGCAGAAATGGAAGCACATTGCTAAGAGGGCTGTCCTCGAAAAAGTCTACGACCCGCCGAACATCTCTCCGTGTACCTCGTCTGCGCAACCGCGACCACTGATAAGAGTGTCCGACTAAGAAGAAGAAGATTAACTTCGCCATTATCAGAAAATGGATTAACTGGTCATAATATATAACCCAAAGACACCAAGCCCACGGCAAGACAACAGGTATGTCTATCCTACTAATATTATAAATGCGAAAGTTTGAGTCTGTTTATTTGATTCTTGGTTAGTTACCTCATCATGCCAGTTAAAAGACGTCCACTGCTGGACATAGGGCTCCCCCAAGGCTCCACTCACGGTCTTGTGCTTTCCGCATCCACCGCGATCCCGCGATCTTAACCAGTGCCCTAAGTGTAAGTTTTTGGTTACAAAATACGTCTCGATCGCGTTCGCGTTAAAATCTCAATTTGTATGCAAACACGTACAGCACCTCTAGCGGAACGTTTGCGATGTTCGTGTATCCATACAAATTGAGATTTTAACGCGAACGCGATCGAGACGTATTTTGTAACCGAAAACTTACACTAAGGGCACAGGTCGTCGCTCCATCTTGTAGAGGTCAGCCTGTTAGTTACCTAAACTGATGTAGATAAAATTCCATATTTAGATTGTTTGAGTCCCGGCCGGAAGGACGTAGAATAGTTTTATTAATTAAATTGCGCGAATTTTTAAACGAACTCTACGCGGACGGAGTCGCGGGAAACAGCTAGTAGTTAGATACCTAGTTACAAGTGAAGCTAATACGAGTATATGTGTGTTAATTAAAAATATCAGAATATAGCTTCCCACTGTGTCACAAGCCCTTCATGCTTAGAAATTGGGTCGGCTGGGGATAAATGGGAACGCAACGACAGGGATCCGTCTTGACCAGCGGATTAATACAATCCGGCGTCCCCTAATGCCTACACTGATGGCTGTTTCATAAATATTTATTACAGAAACAGGTCAAAGTATGCGCGAGATCTTCTATGCTGATACAGGTGAATGTTGAAATGAATGTGATTTAAAATAAAAATGTCGTCGGTAGTTACGTATGTTTCCTTTTTGTGTTGATTTTTTTTTTGTTCTGCTAATATTAGAATATTAGTAGTGGTAGCTTAGTGGTTTGACCTATAGCCACTCAAGCAAAAAGTGGTAAGTTCATGCCAGGGCTCGCACCAATGAGTTTTACGGTATTTAAATGCGAAATTACACTTGAAATTTACCGTGAGCTGTACGGTGAAAAAGAAAACCTTGCACACCTGTGAAGAGCGGGGTTATGGTGTGTGTGACGTTCTCAATATAAGTTCTCGAGTGGAGACCGCGGAGCGTAGGACCTCCGCCAGCGAGAAGGACGGATGACCTGGTTAAATCCGCGGGTTCACGGTGGATGCAGGCCGCTGCCAACCGAAGCGACTGGAGGTCTATGGGGGAGCCCTATGTCTAACAGTGGACGGTGTACGGCTGAGGTGATGATGATGTTATCATTGCTCTTCAAGCTTAAATATTCATTACGATTCACTCGCGACACACGAAGAATAGCTCCTTTAAAATTACACTACACTACAACCACTGTCACCGACGCGTACGCAGTCACTAAAGAATGCAGTAAGTCGCTTGCCCTGCGGGACGAGGGATGGGAAAACTTGCGTATCAACGGTTAGTCTTCTTAATAACGCTCCCTTTAAAACGTCATAAGTACTATAGTGGATAAGTTAGCTTTTTAAGTGCTGTAACTTGCTGTGCTCTTTAAATTGAACGCCCAAAGAAATGATGTAAACTACGTTTTTCAACATTTTGGGAAAGCAAAAATGCTGTAAGTCTAATATTTACGAAAAACACCGGATTTTGGGTGGGTTACAGCAGTTTAATGTTCGATAATTATCTAAATATGACAAATCACTTATGCTATAACTGTTTTTTTTTAATCGTAAAAACGTGAGACATAAGCAATCGACGCAGAATTTTTTTGTACTAGAATATTCAAAAAAACGATTTTGGTGGATGAACCGGATTATAGCATTCTTGTTTTCTAGTGACGATATGTAAATTACGATATTTCATTGAAATTATTTGTTTGTTTACTTGTTCTTCGTAATGACAGCCAGCCATTTGATATTTCAAAGTCCGCCGTAATTGTAACCGCTATTTGGCGCTGTCATCGCGCACCCAGCGAATTCAGACTTCCCGCGAACAACAGTTGTAATACAATTTCTCTGTAAACTTCAAAAATTATGTTTCCTTACTTAATTTTTTTGTCACTGCGTTTCAAAAGGATGCCATCTAATTGAGGTCAGAAGCAACTCTTTTGCAGAGTATCCTTGAGCTCAAGACGTCTTTGAAACGACTGCCCATTCATCATTTTTCTTGTCGTCTTTATGTTTCGAGATTTTACGGCATTTGTTTTCTATAAAAGCTATTTCATTGTGTCTCTGTATAACCTAAGTAACTTGAAAAACCTTCGACATTGTTATTTTAAAGTTGAATAATAATATCTCAAAAACGGCTAAACGTATTTTTATCAAAAATGGCTAAGAAAGTATTTTTTTTTTTTTTATACGACTGGATGGCAAACGAGCAGGTGGGTCCTGATGGTAAGAGATCACCACCGCCCATAACATCTTGCACACCAGGGTATTGCAGACCGTTGCAGTAGCTTTTACTTTAAAAAAAAACGTGTTAAAATTGGTTCATCCGTTTGAGAGCTACAATGCGACAGACAGTATTGCCGTTGAACTTATAAAACCCCAGTGTATGTATGCAAACTCTTTATCCATACTAATATTATAAATATTAAAGTGTGTGTGTTTGTATGTTTGTCCTTTTTCACGCCGCAACGTTTATGGGCCAGAGAGTGACATAGGCTTCTTTTTATCCTCGACAAAATGCACAGTTCCCGAGGGAAGTCGCGGGCAGAAGCTAGTTGCACATAAAAATAAAATAAAAATAAATACTCGTAAAATAAACGAGAGCAAAGGCGAGCTTATCCCTAAAATGGATCTCTTCTAGCTAACCTAGTTACGAGAAGACAATTTATTAACAAGAAGAGACCATGTGAGACAGAATCGCTCATTATTGTATTATAAATAATATATTGATAATCGAAAAAGTAGTGTAAGGAAAATCGAATCACTTAAACCAGCTTACTTACTCTTAGGTACGTAAGCATATGCACATACAATTTGGGATTCTCTGTATTGGGGATAAAGTGCAAATGACCCCCTCCAGATATACGAGAGAGATGTACGAACTTTTATGTCAAGAGCTTGTTAGAAAGCATACCTAAGGCTGTGGTTTTTAGTGAAGATAGCGACTTTTCATCATCTGATTTCTAACCTATAATGCCTGCCGTTTTTATTTTTTAAATATGTGAATTACGGACTCGTTTATAATTAATTATAAATAAAATAAATAAATATCATGGGGCACTTGACACCAATTGACCTAGTCCCAAACTAAGCAAAGCTTGTACTATGGATACTATAGGCAACGGATAAACATACTTATATAGATAAATACATACTTAAATACATATTAAGCATTCAAGACCCGAGAACAAACATTCGTGTTATTCACACAAATATCTGCCCCGGCCGGGAATCGAACCTGGGACCTCAAGTTTCGTAGTCAGGTTCTCCAACCACTCTAATTATGTCACAAAAGAAAAACTAAAATCGGCGGGAGTAACGCAGTCTTTGGATTGTTATTGTTTGTTTTGTGATAAATGTTTTTGATTTTCTCTCAGTGGACGTGAAAATCACAATGCTTAGTCTCGGCCAAAAGTGCAATAGATGAACTCGTATTATCGAAGGGGAGCCTTCGGATCGGCCTTCAAACGAACTCCTTCATCAATTGCTTACTTTCCAGTCTCTACAACAATTTACTATATCGTGAATCTATTTCTATTGCGGAATTGGCGGACGAAGCCGTGTTGCATTAGTTTATTACATTAGTAGAACAGAATTGAAAATTTTCTCTTTATACACTTCTAATCTAACCTTACTAAGAACGTCCCTAAACTGGTTTCAAAGAAAACTTTATTCGCTAAAACTTAGACCAGCCACTTCTCTTCAATTGCCGCGGGGGGAAACTTGCCAAACTCATTGGCCCATATTTGATCAAACGTTTGCTGATCTTGAAGATTTTGATTGGTTTTAGTAGCATTAGGAACCTAATCGAATATGTGAGGTTAAAAAAACGAAAAAAATTTTGGACCCGTATCTCTATCAACGTCGCTCCTAAATAACCCAACCCAACATTGTCACCCAAGCTACATTAGCATACCAAATTTCGAGTCTATGACATTAACCGTTAAAGAGCTCCGTCTTGCGGAGACAATCCTGGCTGGAATACCTAGGTTTTACAACCAGATTATTGTATTGTCACGCAATTTACATAAGTATGCCAAATTTCAACTCAACCCGACTACTGAAAGTTGGTCGAACGAATTTAACTCACTAGATTTGACTACTGACAGACAGACAACGGGACGGGTGAAACTAAATAAAAGCTTGTAATATAGAGCTTTTAAAATAAAATATCAAAAGTCTAATGATCAATTTTAAAGATCTATCTTATGGCGTACTAGTGTTTACCCGCGACTTCGCACATGTACACTATTAATCCATCAGTTGAATTAAATATTGGGATTTCATATCGACATTGCAATTAAAACAACTGTGCCAAATTTGACGACTTTATCCCGGTAAAAAGTAGATTTTTGTTATTCCAGATATCCAGCTATTTTGACACCAAAGTTCAACCAAACCCGCTAAGTGGTTTAGCATGAAGGAGTGACAAAAAATACATTACATTGTCCCCTAAAAAATCTTCAAAAAATGTGTGTGTTTTTCAAACTTCAAAAATATACATCAATAAACTATGGCAATAAAAACCTTTATCCAACCCTTAATGGTTTCCAAGTCAAATGGCTGTAGTACGGGTTCGGTTTTTGCCACTCTCTCTTCGTGACCCTAAAAATCGCATCTTCCGGCCGCGGGCTCAATCCACATCCCAGAGAGGTCAACTCAAGCTAAACTAATTCTTCATAGACCTCTAACTTCGCGGACCTTAAAGTTGGCCAATTTCGCCGCATGGATGTGCCTGACTCCGTATTAATATACCTCGTGTGTGACTGATGTTATTTCGCTTAACCTCCTAAGGCCCAACATCCTAAATGTAGCACATATGTCAAAGCAAATGACTATATTTTACTAATTGACATTAAGTTTCAAATTCTAATAATCTAAATTTGACGTGGGTCTCAGGAGGTTAATTATACTGTGGCTAGAAAACATTTCAAAAACTGGTACAGTGCGTGTCGGATACGCCCAAAATCCCTATCTTCTTTCTTTCCTCTTTTATCTTTTCTTTCTGCATCCGTTACGAAAAAATCAAGTAATAATTTTCTAAGAACTTTGCATTTTGTATGGAATCTTCCAAGATTAGGTATATATTATACCTTAGGCTGCTATTTACTCTTAATTCTCAAATAACTTCGCCGTTACAGTTTTCCACCATCCTGAATGTTTTCAAAATATTTCTATGTCAGCTGCGCTTCGACGTTTTAAAAGAAAATCAAACTGACAGCAAAAAGGCCATTATCAATTTATTTAATTATTATGCAACCTCGTTAAAATATTGCCTAAAAAATTGGCGCATGTTGCATTCGTAATTTTAAGACTAGGCACAATAAAAATGAGATTTAAAAACACAAATACAACCTGACTTATAACATAGTTAATTCGCTTCTAATCTTGATTCTGAGCAAACAACTTTCTGGTTTTCAGTTATTTAATTAACACTTTGTATACACACGCTACTAGCATGCTACCAAAACCAAGTAGATAGCGATCCCCATAAAGCTAAATAAAATAATCTTTACGCCTTGCCTTTTTGTAATGCAATATCCTACTGACAACCAAGTCAAATTTTGATTTATGAAAATTAAACGTTATGTCATTGACATAAAGTTTAATGTTCAAACGTTTAATGTCCTTTATAAACGACACTGGTCGTCAGGAGGGGGTTGTAAAGGAACTTTGTCTTCCGTACAAAACTTCCGTAAAAAAATGCAGAATTCAAACGGAGGAGGTTAACTTACGTCGTCATACACAACATGATTAGCGACCCTGGGTAACGATGCCGAAAAACTGTTCCAAATATTTTTTTATTCAGCCAATAAAATTGCTTATTTCAACTAATATTCTTTCTCGCTTTTACTTGTTAGTTTGGGTTTTTAGTGCCACTTTTAATTGCGATCTACCGTGGATCTACCAGTTGAATCCATTCCGGGATTTCGCTAAAATTCCCATGGGAATTACCAAAACTTACACGTTTCAAGTCAATCAAATCGTTTATATGCTGGCTTGAATACTTACAACTTACATAAGTACAAACAATGCAAGTAAAATAAAATTATTTATTAGTTCTATTCATTGAAAACAATGGTGTTGTAAGTTTTCTCATTTTCATAATACAGCTAAACCCTATGTCTAAAGAAAATAGTATTCAAACCAGAAATGAAGCTTAAATCTTCATAAATGTCGAAAACAAAAGAGGATTTAATTAATAAACTTTTGCTTCCAAGCTTGTATATGACCCAATTAATAATAAGGTTTCAAGGTTTATTGATTCGTACATTTCACTTCAGACTTTGTTTAAGTTTTAAGTTAGTGTGTTATGTGTAACTTTAATAACTTTCTTGTTGTTTATAATCATTAACGTTTGTTTATTTTTTAACTTGATTATTCTGTCTTCTTGGCACTAACGTTAATGTTTACCCACGGCTTTGCCTCTGTAACCATCTGGCAGTCGAAAAAATAGCCTATATACGACCAATAAAAAATATAGAATAAAACGTTAAGGAGAGTCCCAAGTAATGATTTTTTTTTTGTTTTTATTTATGACTAAAGCTTAATCTCCAACAGAAGTTCCCTTTCCACTCGTTGATTGCCCACCCGTCATCGTATTATGTCGGCGGCCGATGTAAAATCCGCCAGATCACGAAATTCCTAGGCATATCAAACGCCGCCATTTCATGATATGCCTAAACGTTGGCCAGGCATATCACGATGCCTGAGAAATAATACGGCAGATCGATTAGAGCAACGCATTCGTCGATTTCCTAGCTCTATACCGGGCACATCGTAAAATAGTTTCTTACTGGTGGCGCTGCGTATGCAATGGCGGCCGTGACAGCTGATGTTTGTTTAGCACGTGAAAAAGTCGGCGTCGCAACAAAATGATCTTCAAACCGAAAATAGTGATTGATTAGAAGTGCAAAAGAAGCTTTTGAACATCAGCTCTGTTCTTTTATGTGAATCAAACGAATTCTGTGCACAATGTGAAAACCATACACGTCTGCCCGTATTTAGAGGTTAGTATTTTGTGTTAAATAAAGTATTCACTAGTTGTTATTTATTTATATAGAAAATTTAGGTACGCGAGCGAAGCGAGGAGTGGTTAGTAGTATAAATTGTGATCACGACGCACGAGCCGAGCGAGCGAAGCGAGCGTGCCGCGGCAGCGGCCGGCGAATGTCAGAACGATATGGCGGCTTTTCATGATACGCCTAGGAATTTCATGATCTGCCTAAACTGGCCAAATCATGAAATGGCGGCGCTTCATGATATGCCTAGGAATTTCATGATCTGCCTAAACGTCACTAGGCAAATCACTAAACGGTGAGTTTGAACGATATGGCGATGTCCCTTAGCCAATTCATGAAATGGCGGCATTTCATATGCCTAGGAATTTCGTGATCTGGCGGATCGATCGCCGCCGACATATATATATCGTAATATGTGTGCTTATTTGTAAATTTCTCTCTAAAATTTCATATTGCAAGAACTTCGTGTTGCAAAACTTATTCGGTCGTGCAGCATATTTAAATGACGATATGAATCCTTAGCAGTGGACATTTTTGATACCTACATCGCGTTGCTTTGCAATTTCTTGAGTTTTTGTGGGACTTCGGCCCCGTAATTGCCGAAGCCAAAATACCGACCGAAGCAAAATTCAAACATGTTATCCGACATTTTTTTGGATTATTACAAGATTGTGACATTTTCTTTTCAGAAACGGTTGCCTTGTAAAATATATTGCCACTTTTGCAATCTCAAACCTTTTTGCTTTGAATAGAAGATTAACGTAAGTTGCATCAGAGAAAAAGGAACGAGATACAATGACGTATCAGACAAGGATGAAGTATTGTCTGTTGGCTTTGTTTACACAAGAGAATATTCTTTTCCTTAGACATTTGAACAAGCTAATAATAAGGATTACGTTCTACTTTCTAGTAGATATTAATATTAGTGTGCAATGTAGATCTCTCCTAAAACTTGCCGTCACTTTAACATCAGATCTAATCAACAGCTTTGGGTGAAAATGTCTCTTTCTCTTGGCCTCTCTTTTACGCTTTCTCTTTTTTCGCTCTTAGAAACTTATTGCCTGGCTTAAACCTTGCTTGCCTTGCCCAACAATCAGATCGAAAAAAGCCTAAGTAGGTGGTAAGAAAATTTGACCAACAACCTTGTCTCGGGTTCGATTTTCTTTAAAATACGAATGTTTGTGCTTGGGTCTTTATATGTATTTAAGAATTTGTTTGTCCTATATAAGAATTTTTAATTTATACGCTACCTACAGGTAAGTAAATACCCTTAGTACAAGCAATGCTTAGTTTAAGACTAGATTCGTTGTTGTCAATCGTCTTTGTTCATTTACATGTGTCTTTGATTTTTGTCAAGCAGAGCGTGCAGGAAGTAAGAAAGTTAGTTATGGTAAACTAGCTGTTGTTCGCATCTTTGTCTGCAAAAAATTCGCTTATCTATCCTATATCACAACACTATCCCTACATTTTGTGTACAAAATATTATGTTGGGTGGGATAATGTACTGACACAGAATAGCGATAAATGAATACTTACTTTGCAAACGAATTCGCGGGCAACAGATACTTTTTTTTTAATAGCCTATATAGTGTCCTAATGCTGGGCAAAAGCCTCCCCTTTCTCCTTCCACTCGTCTCTGGCTTCGGAAAACTGTTGCCAGTCCAGCTGGAATCGCTCCAAATCGTCCCGCCACCTTCTTTTAGGCCTACCTCTGCTCCGGTGCACGTCGCTTGGAACCCAATCAGTGTCGATTTTGGCCCAACGATCCGGATGCATCCGGCAGACATGTCCTGCCCAGTCTCACTTAAGTTTGCTACTTATATACTTATATTTTTTTTATTATGATAGAGATTCAAACGAGCAAACGGGTCATCTAATGGGAAAACTACCGCTCACGAATTCCAACAACTCAAGGAGAATCACTGATCTGTTGAAGGCTCCATACCAAATGCCATCTATTTCGGTTCAGCAGTTGAAGTGTGAAGTAGAGAGACTAACACACTTTCACATTGATAATATTCATCATCCCTGCCAATATACGTCCCACTGCTGGGCACAGTAGGCCTCCTCTCAAAACAAGAGGCCGCTCAGTGAAGATTCATAACTTCACCCATACCATTTGTAATAAGTTTTTGGTAAAAAAAACATTTTTAATACAAGTTTTTTTTGCTGACTGTACTTTTTGATATCTGTACTTGTATTATCACCCAAACTACAACTGCATACCAAATTTCAAGTCGTCGCCATTAACCGTTGAAGAGTTCCGTCCTGTGGGGACAATTTTGGCTGAACTACCAGGGTGTTACTACAAAATTATTCTATTGTCACGCAATTTACATAAGTATACCAAATTTCAAGTCGATCCAAAATCTGGAAGTTAATCGAATTTAACTTGCAAGATTTGATACAGACAGACAGACAGACAGACAGACAAGAGGACAGGTGAAACTAAATAAAAGCTTGTAATATCAGAAAGAAGTATACCTTCCGCCGCCTAACTTTGCCTAAAAGTTCATTGCTACGACTAGTACCACAAAAACTATAAAGGTATTAATAACAATAATTGAATAGGCACTATACCGTTAAGCGATTCGAACACAATCCGGAAGTAACGTAAAGACGTCGCATAAAAAATGTACTATTAAGACTAAACTGATTATTAAGTAATGAACTTTTAAGCAGATTTATATGGCGCGTGGTATAATATTGATTAGTATGGATGCAGAATGAAAAATCAAGCAGCCTTCATACATTCAGAAAAGTCATCTAAAATTATCTTTCAAGAGCACTCCTATTCTAAAACAAGTTAAATAATAAACTCCCCAGCCTCTTAACTGCCGTCGAAAATGTTGAAATAATGCCCTTTATATTCGTAATTCACATGAATTATTTCCGCTTTCCTTGTTCCGGAGCCCTTAAATTTAACAACAGCATTCTAAATGTCCCTAGCTCCGTTAAGATGCAAATAATTAATATTAAACTATCTGTTCCCTCTCTTTGAGTTTATTTTACGGCTGCGGGCAATGGGGAGCTAAACTTTTTATAAGTGCGTCAAGATTCCGGTCATAAAGCTGGTTTGATGCTCGAATTATGTGTAAACCGGGTGTGGCCTGTAATATGAGCAAATAATTAAAACATAGATCATACTCCTCAAACTAAACAACATTAGTTCAGTAACTTTTAAAAATAATTAGTTTTTTTAATTTTTATTACACTTTTAAGTTTATTCGAAGAAGCACTTGCTCGTTTGCCATCCAGTCGAATAAAAAAAAAAAAAAAAGCAATGTAAAGCAAAATGCTTGATGTTTGTAACGTGACAGGCGACTTCAGTTGTGTTCTAGGATGGCGTACATTGATAGCAATATTTAATTTGTATGGATAAAGGAAAATTCAAAGACTTCATTATTGATAAAAGTCGCTGAACTAACTAATGTTGTTCAGTTTGACGAGGACGAACTATCGTCTTTGCTACTGCAATATACCGCGTAACTAGCATTTTCCATAAGGTACAATTTTCATTGTCAGAACAGTACAATGTTAGTACTGTCGTGACAGTCAAAATTATACCTTATGGAATAAGCTAGTCACGCGGTATTGCAGTAGCAACGACGCTATGATTTAATTTTTTGCTCGTATTACAGGCCACACCCGGTATATGCATATTACGTTGAATAACAAATCGAAATCAGATGAAAAGTAACTGAGGATTTTGAGCGACTTAATTGCTTGCACAATACTAGTATCGTGAGGTATATTTTTCATAATTTATTGAATCAGGCAATTCAACTGAGGCGGCAGTGGGCGGGGCTTTGCTCGCAGAACTGATGGCCGATGTGGCAGAAGGTTCTCGAATGGCGTCCGCGGACCGGAAGACGAGCTGTCGGTAAGCCTCCAACAAGATGAAGCGACGACCGGGCTAGATCGCGGGATCGCGTTGGATGCGGAAAGCACAAGACCGGTCTGAGTGGAGAGCCTTGCGGGGGAGGCCTATGTCCAGCAGTGGACTTCTTTTGGCTGACATAATGATGGTGATGATGATTGAATCAGGCGTTACTTTGCGGAGGTCCATTTCAAATAACTAAAAGAATAACAACAACATGTCACATTATCAGATGTCTTGTTAAACGGTTGTGTTGCTCTGAAGATGCTCTGCTTGAGACCGAAACGCGTCTGTGTAGTGTGGTGGTGGTGATAGATGGGTTTGTGTGATTTGTGTATGTTCTTACAGTGTGGAGGTTGAGGAACTGCATGAACACGCATATCTTACATGAACTTAGCTATCATAAGGTCGCGGGTGAGCAAAGAAATTCCTTTAGAGCATTGTACTCGTAGATTTTACAATTATGATATTTATATTAAATTATAATATATCGGATAACTCGTGTCTGAAATCGAGTTTAGCTTGACATGTTTCGGGCTAATCCGTAGCCTTCATGTAATGAATTATGCGATATTATCATTAAATATGAATGAGTCTCATGGAAGTTTCATGTTCAAAATTAAGAACAGAAATAATAATAAAAGTAGCTTTTCTTGAGAGATGATTGAAACTTAGTTTTGTATTAAAAAAACGTATAAAATATAATAAATATTAGGATGATTTATCCGATTTTTATTTCAAAAAAGCACAGATCCCAAAGGTAATAAAATAAATTAACTTCTGAAATAATAATGTAAAAAAATAACTAATTTTACGTAAGCGACAGCGTCCGGTGAATAAATGGACGTAGTTTTGCAAAACTGATCCTAAGCATTGCCATGTTATTCTTTAACTTAGCATTTGATGCCACTGGAACTAGATCCAAAATCAAAAATAAATTGTTGAGGTTTGGATCATTTTTGCAAAATCATGTTCAATTTAAAAACAGATGACCTTTTCAAGATAACTCTACTAACTTTTCATATTAAAACGGAGTTACTTTAAAATACGAGGCTACTTTGAAAAACAGTTATTACACTATGTCCTTATATTTTTAGACCATCTGTGGCAGTGAAGTACCTACCTTCATAAATCACCTAACTTTTCACTTCACTCGCTCAATAGAGCTATGAATATTTGTGTTTTTATAACCATTTTAAATCAAAGTAGCCCCAAACGTTTTACTACGTACTTAATTAAAAACTGGTAACGTTATTAGTAACGCAATTATTAGACATAGTTCATTTGTAATATCGCCTTCAATTTCAACGAATTAACGCTGAATAAATATGAAACGTGATTTCGCTGCGTAAGCCATCCAAGTGGCATCCCAGAAATTATCATAATTCATTAATTACAATATCAATTCAATGGCTCGATTCTTGAAATAATTCACAAGTCCAAGATAAATGACGAAACTTTCGTGGTTTGATGATTTCAGAATCAGCCAAAGTGAATATTCACGATACTCATTTTGACAGATCATTATAACCATCAAATCGTATACAAAGTGTAAATAATTAAGTTTATAAGTCTGAGATTACTCAAAATATTGACTTGGCTGTGTCGTTACAATAAGTATTATTTTAAAGCAGAATAAATAAATAGTGAATCTGGGGGCACATAAGTGCCCCGGCCAAGACGAAAAAAATACGTTATTTACCTTACGCTCGTGTGATGAAAAGTACACTAACTTGAAAAAACAAAAATAGGTACATGTGAGGAATGTATTTTTTGTTATTCAAGATGTAGTCATGGCCTGGAACTGATGCCGTAAATTTATAAAACATTAAATTGATCAACGTATGAAGAGATATACATACATTTTTTTCATCAAAACAAAAAAGAATAACACATACGAGTATTAACAAGGGAGGCGAGTCAAGTTACTACAAACTATTTAGTCGAGACAGATTACGTATGTATGCATTAGTATGTAAATTTCTCCTTCTAATTGAAATGGCGTGAGGGGCATAATTCGATGATACTCAAGATAGGTCAACTAGACCGCGGAACCAGTTATGGGCAAAATAAAGGACACGCTGATTTAAGGGACAGATCAAGGAACACTGATTTAAAGGCAATTTTCTAATATCAATCCGTTTTTGATTTCAACAGTATAAATTTATATCTTCTTTTTTTTAAATAGGGAAAAATTTGTCAAAGTTTAGAATCGTTCGTCGGTTACATAATTATTCGAAATACGAAAGATTAAAAATCACTCAACAAAAAGAGACAGAAAGCTGGAAAGTCACGTGTGTGTAGTCTGTAATAATCATAGCTACCAAACGGATGACCAATGTTCGTTTTTTGTTTTGTTTTTTTTTTTTATCTGCAACCAGTCGCCAGACTATAATCAGATGAGGTGTATGATTCTTATGGCGGTATGTAAATTTAGTTTTAATCTTTTAACTACACCGGCATTTTGGAGCAATCCTGAAGCTAGAGGATTGGAGTGATGGGTGATGCGAGCGATGTCTTGTTCTTTATAGTGTTCAATCTTTGTTGCAGCGGTTGCTATATATTTTTTTTATTCGACTGGATGGCAAACGAACAAGTGGGTCTTCTGATGGTAAGGGATCACCACCGCCCATAAACATCTGCAACACCAGGGGTATTGCAGATGCGTTGCCAACCTAGAGGCCTAAGATGCGATACCTCAAGGGCCAGTAATTTCACCGGCTATCTTACTCTCTACGCCGAAACACAACAGTGCAAGCACTGCTGCTTCACGGCAGGATTAGCGAGCAAGATGCTGGTAGCAATCCGGGTGGACCTTGCACAAGGTTCTACCACCTGCCTCACATATTCCTGTATCTCATCGTTCTTTGCGAACCACGGAGCATTTTTTATGGTCCTTAATATATTGTTTTGAACCCTTTGCAGGCATGCTATGTTGCTCTTACTGGCGACTCCACATATCGGAATGCCGTATTATGTCCAGATAGGTATCAGAATTGCTTTATAAATGAGAAGCTTGTTATAATGTCTTAAACTTCGTGATTTTCACTCATAGTCAAAATACCACGCACAGGACTTATCACGCTAACACAAACGAGTAATATTTACCTCGACGTTTCGGCAACATTACAGTGGCTGTGGTTACGAGTAGACCCGAGTGTGGAGTGTCAAGTCTGCCTAGCATTAGCTATTTGTGATCAAGCGCGGGTAGTTCGAAGGACTCGCGCTGCTAGGCAGACTTGACACCCCACACTTCAGTCTACTCGTGACCACGGCCACTGTAATGTTGCCGAAACGTCGAGGTATATTACTCGTGTGTGTTAGCGTGATAAGTCCTGTGCGTGGTAATTTGACTATGAGAAGCTTGTTGCCTAGCGAGAGCACAGTTTCTTCCCACTAACCAGTATAGTTACAGTACAGTGTAATTGCAACTGTGCCATTAAATTTGTGATCAAGCTTTAGTGAAGGACTCGTGCTAGGCAGACTTGACACACACTTCAGTCTACTCGTGAACGGCCACTGTAATGTTGCCGAACCGTCGAGGTTATTAGGTAATATGAGAGTATCTATCACTAACCAGTATAGTTAGGTACAGTGTAGGTAATGCGACTGTCCAACCCAACTTTCGTTTTGATGTTTTTTTAATCGAAAGCTAGTTAAATCGAATTAGGTCGTAGGTTTTTTTTTATGGAATAGGGGGCAAACGAGCAAACAGATTGCCTGATGGTAAGCGATTACCGTCGCCCATGGACACCTGCAACACCAGAAGAGTCAGAAGTGTAAAAAATACAATTAAATAAATGTAGTAAATTTAATTTAAATTTATTTTGCCGCTTTTAAGTCATCGAACTTCGAAATAACATCGAGAGTTTATCAATTTTCCTTAACTGTTTATTCTTTGAGTTAACAAACCCTGACCCCAAAAATATATCGAAAATAGATAACAGCATGGTAAAACAAATTAATTTTGATAACGTTCATTTTAAACTTTTATGTTTTTTTATATTATTTACTTGCAGACAGAGAACTGTGAAAGTTTCCGTGGGCGAACAACCTGGTTAAAACGGCTTTAGAGTCCAGGGACACTGAATCAAGGGGCAGGAAATCAAGTATTCCGAGAATCGAGGAGCGTTTACGACTCATAAATGTTAAATTAGATGAGTTAGACCCTACAGGCTCAATCTGAGAGATATAGGATCTGCGCCCAAGTGGGTCGGCACGCTTGGCTGATCTTGTTTCGCAGATATTGGTTATTAGATGAAGGTTCGTTAGTATTATTCTTAACCCATGTGTTTAATATAATGTATGTATTTAGCTACATGATATAGCTGGAAAAATATGCAAGTTGAAGTGGCAGTGGGCGGGCCACATCGCTCGAAGAACAGATAACCGTTGGGAGAGAAAAGTCCTCGAGTGGCAACCACGAATCGGAAGACGAAGCGTTGGCAGGCCTCCCACCAGGTGGACTGACGACATCGTGAGAGTTGCGGGAAACCGGTGGATGCAAGTGGCGAGTTGTCGTTCATTGTGGCGTTCTAATAGGGGAGGCATTTGTTCAGCAGTGGACGTCTTCCGGCTGATGATGATGATGATGTATTTAGCTGTAAAATTGTGTTAGCTGAATGGCTGGAGGTATCAAGCTGTAATTAATATCAAATACTCAGGTTTACTATCCCTTGATGCAGTGAAAATATCAAATTTCTAAATTAGCGCAATCAAAAGAAACATTTATTGAAAAATATCTTTCCATACAAATTGCCGTGACTGAAAAACATATAGTACAGTCAAAGAAACAGAATTGGCTACTGGGGTTGTGCTACTGCTGCCACTTTGACATTCCATACATCTCAAATTCAAATTTTGAAATCATTTATTCAGTAAATAGGCCGCAATGGGTACTTTTACACGTCATTTTTTCAACTACCATCGCTTTCGGAAAGACCATCATTGCCAAGAAGAATGCGCCGCAAGAAACTTGGCAGACAGTCATTAGTCATCTGCCGAAGAAACGATAGCAAAATTGAGTATGAAAAGGTTCCACCCTAGTACGCGATTCAGTTTCCTTGACTGTACTTCCGGTTGTCATGTCCAGTTTTTCAGGCCTTTGCAAATTTAATCATTCTAACATGTAATTAATTTTGTGTTGATAATTTTTCGTCAAATTAACCTTGATTTGGTGTTAACTCGATCAGGCAGGGCACACGTGAAACAAAAGACGTGAAATGCTCGCACGCAATCCCACCATTAGCAAGTCGATAAAATAATTTCATTCGCGTTTACAAATGCGTTAATAGAATCTGATTTGTTATTAAATTAGAAGCTTGTATACTTACTTGATTATTAATTGAACTGAAATCTTTCTACTCCAAGAACAGGGTTTCCTTTTTTTCAGTTAAAACTTTTTCTATTTCTTTATTTTTTGTTGATTGTACTGGCATTGTAATCCAAGCTACATAATTCG
Organism: Choristoneura fumiferana; assembly: GCF_025370935.1. NCBI lineage: Eukaryota > Metazoa > Arthropoda > Insecta > Lepidoptera > Tortricidae > Choristoneura > Choristoneura fumiferana. The sequence continues at coordinate 18,084,956 of NC_133492.1, forward strand.
TACCAAATTTCAAGTTAATTTGGTTATTTGGTCTGGTGATGTTTTTCGAAACACGTCAGTGTTGTGCGGTGTTGGTGGTTAGTGTCCGTCGCTCCGTCTTGACGTGAAAGATGGGCAAACATACAAACACACTTTCATATTTATAATATTAGTATGGATTAGTATGGATTGCGTTGACATGGAAGTTTAATTTTTTTCTCTGCTCTAAAATTTTAGTATTTGATATTAACCTTAGCTTGATACCTCCACGAATTCCGCAGAAAAACAGTTTTGACATATGATTCAAAAGATGACGCTAGCCAATTATTTTTTTTTTTGTTCTTAAAAGTTATTCGTCAAAGGCAGCCAGCAATTAGTTGTATATCATCATCATCATGGTTCGTCATATCATACAAACAGCTCGAGATTATCTCGGCCCTTAATTCTAGCTTACCCCTAACGACTCATCCTTCGGCGCTCAAGGACTCTTCGGGTACGGGGATACCCTATCTCCTATCTCTGGATTGTGCTCATTATAACGTTATTTTGAAATTTGAAAAGGATTTGATTTTACTATTAATTTCATGATTTTCGAGTATAAACAAACAAAAAAACATCACAATTTACATGCTTATCAAGTTATTAGAATTTATAATGTAATGTATCACGTGTTGGCGTGTAAAAAAGCCACAAGCGACCCTGCTGAATATCATATAAAAAAAACATCAAAATAAAGAAATGAAATAAATGAAAACCAAATTAAATGAAATATTAAACCAAATGAAATAAATAAAACTGGTAGCATTTATAAGTACGATAGAGCCATTGTGCTGCTAATGTGTAATGTTGATGATTATGGGATCATAATATTGTCAAAAAAATCATAGTGAAATTGATTATTAAGAGTCTCCACCCTGTTACATGAATCAGTTGCTTCGACTGTACAATACCGTAAATTGGGGTTACTTCGAATCACGGGATGACTTTGATAAAAACTTAATTAAAATAAATGGAATATCTGTCTTGCTCCTCCGCCAAGTAGTGAGGCCTAGTCGTCCGAAACGGACCGAACGTTTCTCATGCAACCAAACTTTGCGTCATCGCCATTATTGAGGGTATTTTCTAGTAATACAGGCAATTAAAGTGAATGGGAAGGCATAAATACGGCCAGCCGTTCTGAGTGAGCTCATTCTTCGACCAAGCGTCGTAGGGTCAACAACCGCTGATGATGCTTTGGAGAGAAGCGAAACACGTGTCAGGGATCTTGTTTATGGCTGTGGTGGTGGTGGTTCTCTTGGTGGTGGGTTCAGTTAAGTTTGCGTTGGTTATTTACGTTTTTTGTGTGTAGGGAGGGTGGGTTAAATTGCATGAAAAAACATTTTTTCCAACTCAAACGTAGCTGTTTCTCACGACTTGGCCTCACTACTTGGCGGAGGAGCAAGACAGATATTACATTTATTTTAACATGGACCTCCGCAAAGTAACGCCTGAATCTATACAGTATTTAAAAACTTCATTTTAATTTTAAACACGAATATCTGTGTTTCCGAACGCATCTTTTTTTTAATGTTGGTAAAACCGATAGTTGCACTCATCAGTTACTCTGACGCAGTGAAAAAGTGTGGTTGGCAACGGCACAGATTAAATGTGAAAATGTAAGTAACGTTTTTTACTATTTTCAATTCTAACTTTAACGGTGAAACGTTTGCAATGAATATTGTCAGATCGAAAGTTTATTTAGGTATAGCTTTGTTTTGTATTATACAAGAAAGTAACCCCACAGACGGTTTAACTCTGACCACCGTATTATTATTTTTTCTTCGGCTTTTTTAAAGTTAGATTAGAATATCCAAATTTGGTATATGGAAAGACTAAAAAAGTTGATGTTTACATTTTTTTTATTTTTTTGAAAACGCCTACTCGTAAGAGATAAAAACGTTTCAATTTTTAAATTGATCAATGTAACCCCAGTTTACGGTAACCCGCGGCTTTGCACACTAAACTTGATTTAGAATACAATTTTTCAAAGCTACTCCAAGGTCCACCGCCGTCCCAAGCTTCCCATCAGGGTGACCACACCCACAGATGAATTATGGCGCAGCAGCGCTGATTTATCTCGCGGGTGAAAAATTGGATCGCCCTGCCACGCGTTAAATAATCAAACGAAGGGTTTCAGTACGTATGGAATACATAAAAACCTCATATTATTAGTAAACACTAGTGTTTATCCACGGCGTCGCACACGTAAATCATTAGATTCAGCAGCTACATTGAAGTTTCGGGATTTTTAACAAATTCCCGTGGGAATTTTCGGAAATTAAATCGTGATTTTCATTGACGTTACATTAAAAATAATCATGTCAAATTCCATGATTCTAAGCCCAGCGGTTGTTGTTTCGAGATTTTATCCCTATTCCGTAGGAATATCGGAATAAAAAGTAGCCTATGTTTTATTCCAGATGTCCAACTATCTACATACCAAATTTCATCCAAATCCGTCCAGCCGTTTCAGCGTGAACTAGTAACAAACATCACTCACTCACAAACTTTCGCATGCATGCTTGCTCGATTGCTTACATCCTTGCTTGCATGCATGAATGCAGTCTTGAACGCATGCTTGCTTGCGCTATTTCTTGCATAATTACATGCTCACTTACATACTTGCTTAATTGCTTACCTTTTTGAAATGTTTATGGCTCACGCGAGCAAAGCCGCGGGTAAAAGGTAGTTTATAATGTAAGTAGGATTGGAATAATAAATAGTAGAGCCGTGGTGGCCTAGTGGTTTGACCTATCGCCTCTCAAGCCGAGGATCGTAGGTTCAAACTGAGTTTTTCCAAATTCATGTGCGAAATCACATTTGAAATTTACCACGAGCTTTACGTTGAAGGGTAACAACGTGAGGAAACCTGCACAAACCTGCGTAGCAATTCAATGGTGTGTGTGAAGTTCCCAATACGCACTATACGGCCCGCGTGGGAACTACGGCCTAAGCCCTCCCATTCTGAGAGGAGACCTGTGCCCAGCAGTGGGACGTATATAGGCTATGATGGATGATGTCAAACTTTCAAATTATCGACTGTTACCTCACTCAAGACAATAAAACTTGTATCATGTTTTAGAATTAAGTTGAGATACATGCGAAGCGAAAGGTTGGCCATAGTAAGATCTTTTCACCTGCCGTAGAAACAGAGTATAGCAGCATTCAAAATTCCTGGCAACCTAGTATTGATTTCTAGGCAACAAAAATTTGCTATGACATCTTAAAAGTGTCACCCAACATTTCCAGCTCTGAAATACGAATGAAACATATTTTGCGCTAAAAGTGCAATTTCTCAAAAACGGCGAACCGATTTTGATGTAACATATCTAAGAACTATCGCTGAAACCCTGATTTCAAATAAAAAAAGCGCATTCAAATCGGTGGCACAGACAGGCATACAGACAGACAGACACAAATAGCGGTCAAACTTATAACACCCCTTTTTTGTGTCGGAGGTTAAAAATAACGGTCGGTATTCTGATACTATTAAACCAAGAACTTCCTTGTTAAAGAATTTGCAACGTAATAAAAGGTCAAGCTCAAACCCGTCGAAAAACATGGCTATTCCGTCCCATGCAAAACAACTTGAATGAAATTACGCTTGTCTAAATCTCTAACCCTGCCGCTGCCGTAGGTATGTAAAACAAGACGGCTGGTCCCGCAGACCCGCGTGGCCGGTCACGTCGCCTGTCGATATTCTATCGGGTACTTGGGTAATTTATGAACCCTCTAGCCTCTATGAATTATGGCCGCCTGAGCCCACTCGGCGGTGGAGTGTTATGTTTAGGGGTTTTATAAGATGAAACGTGACATGACAATGCTCGTCCTGTGGGGGTTCATGGGATGTCAGGGTTTAGGTAAAGATTATGTAAGGTTTATTTCTGTATGCATACTTGATGAGGATGTCGCTTCAAGATTTAACCGGTTAGAAGTTGTTTTGACAAGATAGCTTAGATTTCATCACGCATCATTACTGTGGATTATAAAGTTGCCAAAGGGTTCATAGTTAGTCGCATAATTTTTGAAAGTCATAAAGTTACGTTTGTCATAATTTTGTTTCCCTGTCCTATAAAACTTCATAGATTAGGTAAGGTTTGCTTTTATAACAATTCTGAACAATTAATGGAGTCAGGGAATAAAAAAAAACAACTCATAAGACTTTCAAGAGTTGCAAGCCGACCCTGCTTAATAACTTTAATATCGTCATATAAAAGTCATAGGTACTAGCCATAAACATTTCTGAGGCTAGCTTTATCTTTGATGCTATGACGTAGGTATTCTTACATTGACCTTTTGTAGATTAAATTACGAACAAAACAAGTACAAAGACAAACACCTGAACATTGGCACGGTTATTCAACGTCGCCTTTTGTTGAGTGCTCCTCCCTCGACAATATCGTAATACAGAGCATGAAATATAATAACTTAACCTAAGCAACTAAAATTTAGGAAACCCCGGACTTTGTCACTTCAAAGTTTAATATCTCAAACACGGCTAAACCGATTTTGATAAAACATGTCTAAGAACAATCTCTAGAAAGCCTGCTTTCAATAAAAAAATAGCATTCAAATCGGTCCACCCGTTTAAGAGCTACGGTGCCACAGACAGACAGACACACGTACACACACAGACATACCGACACACAGACACACATAGCGGTTAAAGTTATAACACCCCTCTTTTTGCGTCGGGGGTTAAAAAGATAATTTTAAAACAACAAAATTCTTAGCTCTTACTTAATTGTCGCCCAATTTAAGAATTATTAAAAGTAAGAAATCAACTCTGTGCCTCCTGTGATCAGTGATGTAACTCGACTTATACCCTTTTGTGTGTTTTTATTTAGAAATAATCAGAAAAAAATAACGTTTTTTTGGGTCTATCTCACGTACCTTTAGGTGCTATAGTTTCGGAGATAATTTTGTGAAAAGTGATACAACTAGCAGAAAATAATCGTGCACATTGATATATATCAAGTTGTAACCCCTTTATTTAATTGCTCTAAAGCTTATTTTCATGCTTTATGGTATAAGTGAAATTGAATTTATTTTCACATTTTATTTTTCGGTATTTTTTTTTGAAATATTGATATATCTACAGTTATACCACTTTTGACCAACTTTTCTAAAACCAGACCAGGGTACAACTCAACATCGACACACCCTACGAAAAAGTGTGTATCTACAAAAACCAAATTTTACAGGAGAGCGTTTTAAAGTTTCTATAAATTTAAAATCGCAATTGCGTGGTAACTTTATATGCCAGAGGATTGAAATTTGGCATGGAGTACAATATTGTAACAATATATATTTGTAATTTTGAACATGAAACTACCGTGAGACTCACTCATATTAAATATAATGACCCGGATAACTCACGTCTTAAATCGAGTTTAGCTCGACATGTTTCGGGCTAATCCGTAGCCCTTCGTCTTCGGAGCAACGCGACTCAGCGGCTGCTGCAACACGCGCACTGCGCGCCGCCGCTCTGCTCGCGCGACTACCCGACGAAACTGACACCGACACACAACTACCCGCGTTTTCATCATCATTACAACTGTCAAATGTAGGGTAGCACACAACACTAACAACATCGCTCTGTAAAGGTACGTTCACACAAGGGCTACGGATTAGCCCGAAATTGCGTGGTAACTTTATATGCCAGAGGATTGAAATTTGGCATGGAGTACAATATTGTAATATATATTTGTGATTTTTTATAGATTTTTAAATACGTTAGTTTCTTAATAATGACAGTTATACACTTTTACGTGATAATATTTTGTTAACTCTGACGTGTAAGTAGCAGATACATACTTGTTATACGTATATTTAACTTCGACGACACGGTTTATGTCAGGTAGACATATATTATGTAGTTACATATTTTACTCTAGATTAGTCAAGTGACAGATATTGTAAAGCATTTCCCAAGATAAATTTTAAATAATAATAATATGTTTGGTTTTAAATAATATAATTTTTACTTACAACCGTAATCACGTAAAATTAGAAGTTCATTTACGAGTTTACAACAATAAAAAACATGAGTAATTAGTATTGATCATCATCATCATCATCCCAGCCTATATACGTCCCACTGCTGGGCACAGGCCTCCTCTCAGAACAAGAGGGCTTGGGCCGTAGTTCCCACGCGGGCCCAGTGCGGATTGGGAACTTCACACGCACCATTGAATTGCTTCGCAGGTTTGTGCAGGTTTCCTCACGATGTTTTCCTTCACCGCAAAGCTCGTGGTAAATTTCAAATGTAATTCCGCACATGAATTTCGAAAAACTCAGAGGTGCGAGCCGAGATTTGAACCCACGACCTAATTACCTAACGACCTAATTAGTATTGATATGATATTTATTTTAAAAACACAAATATATCTTCAAACGTCTTGTGTACGGGTAAACAAGGTACTACGGGAAAAAAATACAGAGAGTAGAAACTACCATACATTACCAACTTACATAACCAGCAATGGGAGAGGACAAACAATTCCTATTTCAAAACCGGGTTTTGTTTAGGGTTTTTTTGTTTCCTTGGACAAAACTAACGTCATGGGCCGGTTATGTACGAGGAAAGAAAATTCCTACTACAACTGTGTTCTATATTTTTTGATTAGATTATCAATTGACGGAATAGATAATTAGATTTTTTACTGAGAAAACAGCACAAAACTAAAGACACGGTTTTACGTTTTACTCCAGAAGTCATCATCATCATCAGCCGGAAGACGTCCACTGCTGAACAAAGGGGAGAACGCCACAATGAACGTCAACTCGCCACTTGCATCCACCGGTTTCCCACAATTATCACGATGTCGTCAGTCCACCTGGTGGGACGCCTGCCAACGCTTCATCTTCCGGTTCGTTTGAGCGATGTCGCCCGCCCCTTGCCACTTCAACTCGCATATTTTTCCAGCTATGTCGGTGACTTTAGTTCTGTCTGTGAAGAATTACCGTACTCCAGAAGTAACTTAACATAAATAATTGAACAGCAAGCAAAACCCCAGACAATAATAACGTGTGAAAACACTATTGCCCCGGGATCCTCGGGAGATATTCGAATCAATCCGATTTCCGAGGAAAGTCCCTTTATTATTAATCTTGACTGATCCGTCCTGACGATATCGGCTTTCTTTGTTTTATTGGCTTAACCAGTATTGTGAGGACCTCGTTTGCAAAATAAACCGCCAAATATTTGCCCCGAGGTAGAGCTATTTTTTCTGTGAGATAATTATGTCAGATAGGTATAAAGGTCTGCGGTAGAATATACCGTGTTAATGTATTAGTATACACATTTAATTTACTTATTGATTACCTAGATTTTTTAAATGGATCAGTTGTAGATCAAACACAACACGATATAATGACTCTTTATTCAAAATCACCTAAGTACCAACTGTTGAACCTATGGACGATTGTACCTAAGGACACTAGCAGTAAAAAAAGCTACAAACCATAGACTGTTATCTTGAACACACCCGAATAGCATTTTTCTCGTATGGCAACAATAACTATCAGACATTTTCGTATTTGTCAGAAGTATTGTCTTTTATGGCTACGGAAAGTTTTCTTCGTCAAAAGTAAGTTTTTATTCGTATTTTGCGTGTGTTTTCTAAAGTTTTATGCATAATGCTGCGAGTCTCTTCGTAGTTAATGAATAACTTCATGATTTGTTTGTTATTTTATGTAGTTATTGCTGCTCTCGGGCGACTTTTAACGGACTGACATTAATTTAAATTGGGAAGTGTCGAATTTGTACCTGTGGACAAGTTTTTTATCGTACCTATGGACTGTCCACAGGTACAACATCACAGGTTGAACCTGTGTGTTCACGAAATATTTAGTTTATTTGAAATCCGATAGATGTCACTGGGATCGAATTAGATGGCGCTATCGTTTGGTTGCCTCAGATCCTATAAAAGGAAGAAGTTGTTTTTTGTTGAATATACTTTGCTACGAATGTAAACTGTGTGGAGTTCCATTTCATGAACCCTATAGTGGACTCTTCTTTTTGGATTGTACGGGCATAGTACACTGTGGACAGCTAAATATGATTTATTTTTCTGTTTGTTATCAGTTTCTCGAGGTTAAACCCGCCAAATGCGAAAAAAATTAAAATAGTCTAAAAATTTGAAAGTGTCCACAGGTACATATAACAGATGCCCTATTTTAAGAAGTACAGGAAACTTAATTTGGACGGCAATGCAAGTAAAGTTAACAAGAAACACAGCCGGCAAAAAAGTTTGTATTAATTACATTTTTAACAAGAACTTTTGTCCACGATCACTGCATGTAAATCAGACAGCTTTTTACCTACAAGCACACCTGGAAGTACTGTATTCACAGATGATTTTAGTCTGAAAGATTGTTTGATAAAAGGTAAAGTGTCATTATTCGAGCTTTACATCCGCCTCACTTCCGTGGTCAAATTTTCTGCGAATTGGCTGTTTTGAAGTCATTTTCGATTACCTATAAGAGTACCTATACTTCTACCAGAAAACTGGAAACTATGTCAGAATTTTATGCTGTTTTAACAGAAACATGTCCACGAAAATGATCATAAACAATCGCTCGAACAATACCCAAAAACCGATTCATTCATTTCATTTAATTTAATTTATTGTAGTATGGTACTTTTAAGATGTACGTAGGAATGAATACAATATAACCTAACCAAAAAAAGTTGTAAACCCCCGACATTGTCACTTCAAGTTCAATATCTCGAAAAGGTTGAACCGATTTTGATAAAAATTGTTTGAGAACCATTGCTAGACACTGCTTTCAAATAAAAAAACGCATAAAAATCGGTTCACCCGTTTAAGAGCTACGGTGCCACAGACAGACACACACAGCGGTCAAACTTATAACACCCCTCTTTTTGCGTCGGGGGTTAAAAATAAGAAAATACTTAATATATTCAAGTTTCACAATTAATTGTGAACAAAAACTTAGTTACCTTAATTTAATTAATTAAGTTTGCTTAAAACAACAAAAAACAATTAGCATTAAAACTTGACAGTAATCCGTTTAGTGACCTAAACAAACATTGCAGCCAAAACTGTTCATCACTATTTTGCTAAACTGAAGAAGCCGTGGTGGCCTAGTGGTTTGACCTATCGCCTCTCAAGCAGAGGGTCGTTGGTTCAAACACCGGCTCGCACCTCTGAGTTTTTCGAAATTAATGTGCGGAATTACATTTGAAATTTACCACGAGCTTTGCGGTGAAGGAAAACATCGTGAGGAAACCTGCACAAACCTGCGAAGCAATTCAATGGTGCGTGTGAAGTTCCCAATCCGCACTGGGCCCGCGTGGGAACTATGGCCCAAGCCCTCTTGTTCTGAGAGGAGGCCTGTGCCCAGCAGTGGGACGTATATAGGCTGGGATGATGATGCACCGTCTCTTTCTACCCTGATCCTGCACCGCGTGACAGAAAGAGGCGGCGAAAGCGATTGTGATTCTGAGTGCGCTAGACAATAAGGCCTCTGAATTTAATCAGGTCAGTGCCCTTTTGTTATAATTTGGTTCTTTCCCTCTCACTGTTTCACTTAAATTGCGAGCGCTGTCGCTTCATTTGTCACTCGGTGTAGTTAAAACGTCACGACTCGAGTTTGTTGAATAAAAAAGCGGCAAGCGTGAGTTGGGTTCAAGTACATTGTTGGAAAAAAACCGTGGTTTGGAGTGTGACCTCTCCAGCAGATTCATCCCAGCCTATATACGTCCCACTGCTGGGCACAGGCCTCCTCTCAAAACAAGAGGGCTTGGGCCATAGTTCCCACGCGGGCCCAGTGCGGATTGGGAACTTCACACGCACCATTGAATTGCAGATTAGCAGATTATCGTATAAGTACTTATTGAATAATTCAAATCAAGACACTTATCTCTGTGACTTTCGATATTCTAGTGCGAAATTGCGTTTCAAATTTTATTTACATTATAATTATGTTTTAAGCTTTCGTAATTTTCACTCATAGTCAAAAAACCACAAACAGGAAGTCCTCCAAGTTCACGTTAAAACACACGAGTAATATATATTAAGATTGGTTTTTTGGAATCTTTTTGTATTTTTTATTTCAATTTAAAAATTTTACTTTTACGGTCATCCCGTAAAACCTAAATTGAAAATACAAACTGAAATATAGATGCACAGAAAAACCAGAAAAATGAGACCAGCACTGGGAATCAAACCCAGGTCCCGGTATTCCGTACCGCGTGCCATACCGCTACACCACTGCTGGTCAACGGTACAGACACGAATTTCCCCTATGTCCCACATATCTCAGCTTGTTTTGTTTATTATTTAGCCACTTAAGCAGTGACGCTAGCGACATCTATACCGTAGCCCTCATCGAGAAACTTTCGGCATTCCATTGGAACTAACCGCTCACCCGGACAAGAGATATCGTTATCAAGCAAATATGTGCATCTATATTTCAGTTTGTATTTTCAGTAATATATATCTCGATGTTGCGACCACTTACAGTGGCCGTGGTCACGAGTAGACTGTAGGTGGAACCTGCACAAACCTGTATGAAGTTCCCAATCCGCACTGAGCCCACGTGGGAACACGGCACAAGCTTTCTCATTCTAAAACGAGGCCTGTCTATGGACGTAGGTCTGTAGTCTGAGATGATGATGATATTTTTAGAAAAAAGAAGCTCTATAACATAACCAACAAAAAGTTGGAAACCCCGACTTTGTCACTTGAAAGTTCAATATCTCAAAAACGGCAAAGCCGATTTTGATAAAACATGTCTAAGAACCATCGCTAAAAAACCTGCTTTCAAAGAAAAACCACATTCAAATAGGTCCACCCGTTTAAGAGTTACGGTGCCACAGATAGACAGACACACATAGCGGTCAAACTTATACCACCCCTCTTTTTGCGTCGGGGGTTAAAAATGCTTAATTATCAAATTTCTAGCAAGTGAAATTACAGTTCACTACAATGTGATAGTGAACGTACAAAATCTATGATGACGCTTTTAGGGGCTGTTTCACCATCCATTGATTAGTGTTAACTGGCGGTTAAATGTGATGCCGTCTCCGTCTATTCGAACAAAACAAATAGAGACGGCATCACATTCAACCGTCAGTTAAGACTTATCAATGGATTATGATACAGCCCCTTAAAGTTGTCGCAACATTTTTATTTATTTAAATAATGATGAGTAGTTATTTCATTTTGCACAAGTCAAGTTATCTCCGCAGTAAAGATCCCTGTCGTTCGAGTCACCATATTCAAACCGTTCGTCAGTTCATCAAATATTTTCCTGGAACCACAGATCAGTGGAGCGAATCCTTCCCCTTATATTGAGGCGCTCTTCCTTCGTTCGGTTGACTTTAGATGGAGAAACATTGAGTTAAAGATACACTTTAACAATAATGCCGTTGTCATTAAAGTATTTTTTAGAGTTCCGTTCCCCACAACTACCACCACCACCACGCTTTGCAGGTGGTAGGACTTTGTGCAAGGTCCGCCCGGATTGCTACCACCATCTTGCTCGCTAATCCTGCCGTGAAGCAGCAGTGTTGTGTTTCGGCGTGGAGAGTAAGACAGCCGGTGAAATTACTGGCCCTTGAGGTATCCCATCTTAGGCCTTTAGGTTGGCAACGCATCTGCAATTCCCCTGGTGTTGCAGATGTTTATGGGCGGTGGTGATCTCTTACCATCAGGAGACCCACTTGCTCGTTTTCCATCCAGTCGAATAAATAAAAAAAAAAAAAAAACAGAAAACTGAAATCTTGTAGGATAACATTACAGGTCATAATGAATAATTTGGCAAAGACAATAGGTCTATACAGACACTATTGCGCATATTGTTTTTTCGTTGAAATATTTTTGTGTAATTAATATTTTTGTAAATGAACTAAAAGAATTTCCTTGCTCACCTTACGATAGCTAAGCTTATGCAAAATATGCGTGTTCATGCAGTTCCTCCACCTCCACACTGTAAGAACACACACATATCACACAAACCCATATATCACCACCACCACACTACACTGACGCGTTTCGAACTCAACCAGAGCTCATCTTCAGAGTGACACAACCGTACACCATGCTACCAGTTGTTAGAGTCTAACAACTGGTAGCAAATGATGTGTCTTATATAGTAAGTAACGTGTCCGTATATGCAAATTGAGGTTCCAAATTCAAAAAATGACTTAAGCTTCATATCAATCAATTCCGTGCACTTACTACATACATCCCATTGCCATTCATGCATGTAATGCATTTGTTGTGCATGTACTTAGGTTTTTACCTATTTATAAGGACTTCCATTCAACATTAACTATCTTCCCTGATCTTTTATATAAACTAAGCAAGTTAATGAACTATTAATCAAACTTACTTTCACTTTAACTTTTTAAGTTAATTGAGATAATTACAACATAAAAATCAACCTGAAATCATAATTTCAATTAACATCTCCAAGATGGCTCCCTTCTGATAATAGATAAGCACAGATTAAATGTATAAACTTTTTAAATTCAAACCCCTTAACTTCTTCAGGTGCCGCAAATATAAATGCTATGACAGCGGCACTGAGCGAAAGTCACGTAAATGCCTATATTATTCCCAATTCACTCTTCGTGGACCAATTCACTAGAGTGCTAATAATCTCGATAAATACAAGCGCTCATATAGTTTTAGTACATTGGCACAGCTGCATACATTACAGCGATTCGTAATGAGCTGAATTATTTTTTATTTATCATCATCGACACAACATCATCCACTGTTGGACATAGGCCTCCGCCATAGACCTCCAGTCGCTTCGGTTGGCAGCGGCCTACATCCACCGTGAACCCTCGGCTTTAACCAGGTCATCCGTCCAACTCGTTGGTGGACGTCCCACGGCTGTGCTTAACAATATGTTAATTTTTAATACATTTGCTAATATATTTTCGGAACACTTTTCCAATGAACTAAAAGAATTTCCCTGCTCACCCGGGACCTTATGATAGCTACGTTTAGCTGTGTTGCTCTAAAATGGCTCTGTTTGTGTTCGAAACGAGTCAGTGTAGTCAGGTGGTGGTGATAGATGGGTTTGTGTGTGTTGTTACAGTGCGGAGGTGGAGGAACTGCATGAACACGCATATCTTGCATAAACTTAGCTATCATAAGGTCGCGGGTGAGCAAAGAAATTCTTTTCACTCATTGATATGGACCTCCGTAAAGTAAATAACGCTTGATTCAGTAAATCACACTTCTCATGTTACATTAACGCCATTGCTTCATTTCCTGAAGCAAACTTTTCACTGTCTATCCTCAATCTTCCTATCTTAGTTTACTTCTTCATTCGTGAAACTCAAATACAAGTTTCAAAAACCAAAGTTTGGTGACACACCCTAAATTAATAAAAAGATTTCGCAATGTAGCCTCGCAGATAATAATGAGATGGAGGAATACGGAGCTTTGTTCGCTAAGTAATCCTTACTTAATTAATTCGTTGCGGAGTAAAAAAAGTTTGTCAAATTGGAAACCAAATAATACGGGCGGTCCCCGCGGACGCGCCCACTTCGCTGCTTAATTTGTTCACAAGTCTTCCGTTCAGAAATTTCTCTTAAAGTGGATGCCGTCTTTTCAACTCAACACAACGCGCGGAAACAATGTGAAAGTTCCACCTCAGGCTCTGATCAATTATGGAGGGTAATTTAGGCACCCACCTACAGGCGTCAATCTTCAGTATTTTATACAAACGTCCCCAGAATTAGATTAGTAAAGTTGCGCAATAATTTTCAAGGAATTGAATCGAAAGTTTCCTTTCAGATGTAACAATGAAAGCAGTTTTTCTTGTGCAATCAGCCGTTATTAGAGTCACGTTTGGCAGAAACTGTATTTCGTCGAGTATCGTGCCAAAAAAATATGTTTCAACAAACGAAGGCACGTAACCCCGAGCTATTCGATAACGAAATATTAATCCGGCCCAGTGAACTATACTGTTGCTCTATCAATCATTCAGCAAGTATCCGAAAGTTATGGAGTTACAAACAAGAGAGGGTAACTTACGGTCTCGATAGTCCGTCGATATCAGGCACTGTACCACGTGTCACTTCACTCGGCGTTAACTTGTACGCACTTGCCAAATCTTTATTAGCCACTTACGTAAAATTATGTCAATTCGATGCGATGTTTTGACGTCTCGCAGTGATTACAAACACAAACACTTGCAGAACTCGTGTTTTATACGTCACTTGGCACTAATTTAATCACAGTATTGCGTTTGAGAAGTGTAATTATGATTTGTTGCAGCGAAAACACAAGGACATCGCGTTGGCGCTGGATGGCGCCCAACGTGGGGCCGCTGGAGAGCCGAGCGGCGTGGACGAGCACTCGCGCCGGCGGATCGCCTGATACTGCCGGGTGCGCACGCCTGAGCCCGGCCGGCCCCCCACCACCCTCACCCCTTTAGATCCACTGCAATTCGGCAACAAAAAAATCACATCAGAAAGAAACCATTCCCTGTCATTGCGCTTCAATAGACGCTATCTCACCCCTTGATTCTTAAGTGCTAGTCTTTCAGTTATAAGTTATCGGCGCCATTTTGAGGTGTTAATGACGTCGTGCGACTGATTTATGTTAGAATCGTGTACCTTACTAAATCAAGGGCTGCTAATTTATATAACTGGATTGAATGCTCGCGAAATTTGCTTTCGCTGAAGTTTAGAAGCGAAGCGTTTGAGCCGGTTCTTTCAGCTTTAAGATGTTCGTGAACATCAAACGGGGGGTGTTCAAAGGATTTCACACATGCTCATATTCATATATTAGCTCGTTCTCTTTACTTGTTGCCATGTTTTTTTATTTACGTGGTAAATTATGATCGTTAGAGTTTAACGTTAAGTTCACGACGTCACGCTTCGTGCTCTTATGACTAAGGACATACTTATGTTGCTTTAATTTTTTTTCCTTTTAAGATATGGACAGACCTTGTCTTCTTACACTTTACCAACCCAATTTCTGAAATTGAACGCGTCGCACAGAAGTTATTTTAGTCATTTCGTGAAGCATTTTCTCTTGTTCTTACTATAATGAGAATAGATGTTGCCTTGTTGAAATATTCTTTGAGTGGCGCTACTCGAGTTTCGGAATTTTCTTTGTGTCGTACCTAATTGAGTTAGAGTTTACCCGTGGCTTCGCACGCGTAAACATTCGAAATGGTAGTCACAATTGTATTAGTTACAAAACGCGTGTTTCTAAGCAACGCAAAAAGTCACATATCTAATAAAATCACGAACCGGGAATCTAAGCTTTTTGGTACAACTATCCCGTGGGACGATATCGTGAGAATTGGGGGCAACTGTGGATGCAAGTGGCTAGTTCTAAAGGTCCTTGTTCGGCAGTGGCCGTCTTCTGGCTGATCATGATGATAAAATCCTAGGTTCATGCAAGCAGAGCCGCATGTAAAATAAATGCTTGTTGTAGGTAAATTTAAGAAACGATAAACAATCCATTTATACAGCGCATCAAATACCGAACTCCACAAATCTAGACTTTGTTCACCCACAAGGAACAAATCCGTGAACATACATGACATGCACTTTTAACGTAAAAGGAATAAAAAGATTTGTGTGCCTACACTCGCGTCTTGAAGCCGCGTAGCACCGCTACGGCGTAGCATTCGTAGCGTCGTAGCCGATAAAACGAACTAAATTCTACAAAAGACCGTTGAATACCAACAGATCGTATTCCATACTAGGGGTTTCATGTTTATGTAAAGAGTTTAAATCATTGGTTTTTATAACTGTAAAATTTATATGAACAGTCTTACTTACAGTTGGGTCTGTCATTAGGATCGAAGTTTTTTTTTTAATCGATCACGAATAGACCTATCTCACCAGGTAGTAAGTGCAGATGAGACTGCTCTCTGATTCTGTAATAAATTTTACTTAACTTCCGTGCGAATTCAAAAAGTACAACATC
>NC_133492.1:18101011-18111938 GCF_025370935.1 Choristoneura fumiferana
GCCATAATAGTAGACTTTTGGCTATGTTTTTTTGCATGAACGAAAATGAACCTTTTAACTAACTATGGTACTATCAATGGAAAAAATCAATTGTGTAAACAAATGTGGTGACTGACATTGACACTTGACTGACGACTGGCTGACTGACTGACTGACGTTGGCTCTAGTGATGTGAAAGCTCTTTAAGATACTTCAATCAGCAGTAAATAATTATTTTGAATTTACTCATATTTCATTATTTAATGTTTTCCCTAAGTTTAAATTTTAAAAATGGCGAATCACGTATTCTCTTAGTCCTGTTCAAGAGTCATTCACAATGTTTCCATGTCCTTTTAACTTAAAATGTTTAATAGCATTTTCACGAAGTTTTAGAATTAGGTATATCTTCAAATATATATACCTAACGTTTTTTCCATACAAACTTACACTCCCTTTATACCCCTTTAAGGGTAGAATTTTTAAAATGGTGAAACATGTATATCCACTTATATTTTTTGACGTATATTTTCCCCAAGGTTTATGATGGAGTATTTTAGAATTGAAAGGTCAGTTAAAATATGGATTAATTTAGAATTTTTTGCTGCTTAAGTAGCGTAGTAGAAAAAGCAACCTGAGATATGTGTGCATAGGAGAAATTTGTATCTTGACTCCTGTCCAACGGTGGTTAGGGGTTATAGTACGCAGTACGGATTGCTGAGGACCTAGGTTCGATTCCCAGCGCTGGTCTCTTTTTCTGGTTTTTCTGTGCATCCATGTCTCAGTTTGTATTTTCGATATAATTTAGAAGAGGCATTTTAAATTTACATAAGACAGGGAAATGAGTAGACACAGGGAAGTGATTCAAAATGATTGTTTGGTCCAACAATGGATCCACCAGTAAATATGATAAGTACTAGTAAATAAAATCTACATAATTCTACTATAACTCTTTTATCTCCAACTAGTGTTTACCCACGCTTCGCACACGTAAATCATTAGGTCCAACAGCTGAAATACCGGGATTTTTAAAAATTGCCGTGGGAATTCCCGAAAATTAAATCGTTGTTTTCATTGACATTACATTAAAAACAATCATGGTAATTTCATGACTAAGCCAGCGGTTATTAGTTCGAAATTTTATCCTATCTCGTGGGAATATCGAAATAAAAAGTAGGCTATGTTTATTCCAGATGTCAAACTATCTATATACCAATTTTCATGACAAAGCTGAGCGGTTGTTATTTCAAGATTTTATCCCTATCCCATGGGAATATCGGGATAAAAAGTATCCTATGTTATCTAACTTTTCGCCAATTTCATCCAAATCCGTCCAGCCGTTTCAGCGTGAAGAAGTAACGAAACATATTCACTCACTCACTCACAAACTTTCACATTTATAATATTAGTAGGATTAGTAGGATAGTAGGATAGGATTAGAAACCTTATAAACCTTCATTAAATAGTGTAACTTAACACAAATAATTAATATCTACGAATAAATTAATTTGCAGAGCCAGCCATAATTATCGGTAGGTAAGGTTGGTTCAGTCAAATAATTAATTTTGTTGGTACAGCACTAAATTTCCAGAGACTAGACCGACCATAGACCAACTTCGGTGAGGAAAAAATTATCATGTCAATTTGACAAATATAACGGATTTTCGTCTTCCATTTAATTCTATAAAATAAACATATTTACACGATTATTTAATGATAAAATGATTGTTAAAAACAGTGCTGAGCTCATTGATATGTGAATATGATCGTATTGGCGTTCAAATGTAAGTAACTACGGAGTAATCGTGAAAAAATGCTTTGTTTACACAATTGATTTTTTCCATTGAAATAGTATTATACACACATCAATGACTGATTAGTGTCGTGCTCTTTTCTTTGGTCGCGTGTCACGACTGGCTTTTGCCATCTATTTCATTAATTTTACTAAATTTCGGTACCTACTAACCTGTAAAACGAATTTTTGAAGGATCATTTCTATAAAATCCCATTTTTTGAGCTTGCTTCGCTAGATTGAGCCCCGATTAATATACGGCTTTTTAGCTCTAGTGACACTTCTATCCCTCTTATTATCGTAAGTTCTGTGGATCTAACCGAACGGCTAGCTTTTAATACGCCCAGTGACGCAATAGAGCTTAGGCGTTATTCTCGTTTAACTAGTTCATGGTCGGTTCATCTCCGATAATTACGAGTGGTTTTCTCGGAAAAGCGTCTAAGACTTGTTTTCTGCTTGACAGCTCCTTTTGGCCCAGCTGCTGGGCGATGAGAGATAGCTAGATGGGACGTCTTTATTCTGTTAGAGCGACGGAGAAAAATATTGCACTTCTTTTTCTATGTTGTGTACGGGAAGGTGTGCAACGGTAACTTAGTATTAAGCTTCCGATTTATATATTTCCATTTGTCACAAGGCTATACCTTTTAAGGATTTGTTTGACATTTGCTTGATACGGTGTAGTGATGATCGAAATAATGTATTTAACATAACGATCAGGGGGGCATGATACCATTTTACAATAATTTGGTGTCTTGTGTAAGACTTAAAAAAATATTAGTAAACATTATTAAAAACAAGCTTTTAAACTTTGTACAGTAGGTATATTTTTAAATTCACAAAATATACGTACGAGTATAATGTATTATTATCTTAGTCAGCAAACATAGGATCGGCTTTGACCCGGTTAAAAATTGCACTGAGTATGTGGCTTTTTCAGATCTGAAAACTTTTTCAATTGATTTATTTATAGGTACCTTACTTAGTAATTGTAACTTCTCATTGTTTTCATTTTATTTTATGTCTGTATACTTTCATAATATCTATTTGCACTGTTAAGCTTAGATAATTATTTTTAATTTTATTTCAAGCTAGCTCTTTTAAGTCTGCGGCACAGTTTTCTAGTAACCCTAGTGCAGGCAAACGTGTCTGTATAGAATTGTGTAAGAAGTTCTAGTGTGTATAGAATTTTGTAAAATACAATAATTCGACAGCAACTTCTCTTCGTTTTCAATTCCGACACTGGTTTTCGATATTAGATCTCAATATCGGAATTGCATACAGGCAAAACCTTCTGGACACTGGCTAAATTGTCCTTCAATGGCATAGAGCCATATTTTAAAAAAAACAACAACAAATGCCTTCCCGAAAAAAAAAGATTCTTTCGCGAAAGTCTCGCAACGCATTGAGGCTGAAAGGGGTAGGAGGGTACGGTCTCAGAAGTCTGAGGAAGACCGCGACGAGAGACTCACTGGCGCTCTAGCCAGGCAGGCCGCTTCGCTTTCGGCTGAAACAGCACGCCAGCACGAGTCTAGGTTGCGATCCCAAAGACATCGTACGCAATCTTTGAGATCGCTCGATGTAAGATAATAGTAATGGAGGATTTAAAATCTTATTCCTTGAGCATTACAGATGTGAAACTTGGTAATCAGATTTTTCAGTTGATTATTTAGCCTTAGTTTGGAGGGATTTTTCGAAAATCCCATGGAAACGGGCAATGCGGGATATTAACCTCATTCCTATGGAGTATTGTGTAAAATATAAAAATCTACGCAGACGAAGTCGCGGGCAAAAGCTAGTAATATGATAAATTGGCGGTTGGATATTTTTAGTACCTACGAAGGGAATCAAGTTTTTACGTTATCTAGTAGCTAAGGAACCCATACCTACCAAATAATATTGTTGTGTCTTGTGTTGTAAATAAATGTATATTCTTTCTTTATTTTTTCTTTTGCTTATGCTCTACAAAAGGAAATAAAAAACATATCTCACTAATACTAGTACGATATAGTAGCTTTAACTATCTGAATCTGGTAGGATTGAACCCTTCGATCAATAGTAGGTACTAATCATTGATCGCAGATTGAACCTGTTCAGGTCTCCCGAGTCACCCAGTAATGTACATTGGCATTACGCTTTTCCTTTATACAAAGCGCAAATTAGCAAAATCTCTACGTTTCCACTGACAGTGTATTCCAGTGACAGCATTAGCCTAACTTCAAACACTTCGATCCCTGTTCCCCGCTGAACTCTTCTAGAGACACGTTTGTATCTCTAGTGAAACTATTTGATAACCAATATAACTAAAATAAGCCGCTAGGAATGCAGTCTTTAAATAACCACGTCGCACAGTTAATTCCGCCTACGACGGGATGGGCGACATTCCTTTTTGTACCTTTCTGTTGCTGTGGATGATTAGGAATGTTTTGATAACGTAGCTTTACGATATTTACCGTTCTCTGTTGTATTCCTGATATCTTTACTAGATAAATACTACTCAAATCTATCCAACAAAAAGTTGGAAATCCCCTGATATTGTCATTTCAAAGTTCAATATCTCAAAAACGGCTGAACCAATTTTGATAAAACATGTCTAAGAACCATCGCTAGAAAACCTGCTTTAAAATAAAATAAACTTCATTCAAATCGGTTCACCCTTTTAAGAACTACGGTGTCACAGACAGACACACATAGCGGTCAAACTTATAAGACCCCTTTTTTGCGTCGGGGGTTAAGAAAATATAGGTCACGGAGTTTCATTGGTAAAACGGAAATACTAAATGAAAATCAATTGCTGCATCATCAAAAGACTTTTACTCAGTCTAACACTACCTTTGTTCCACTATAATCATGTTAACATCTCATATATTTGCTAAAGAAATCATAGCGAAATTGACTATGAAAAGGTTCACCAGGAAGGTATATGATTCATGTATAAGTAGTTGAGCAGGTAATGTCAATAAACAAAATTTACTAATAGCTTCATAATTTGACTATAGATTTTCCACGAAATGCGACGTTTCGGTCTAATTTATGGGTAATAAATTAGACGGAAACGTCACGGGAGACCTTATAACAGGAAGCATTAGTCTACATTAGTAACGGAAAACTTAAATTGATGTTTTGCTCTAATTCCTGTTTAATGTGCCCGAGCAAAGCTAACCAAATATTTGCGACACATTTCCAGGCTTTTTAGTATAAAATATATTTTTTTGCTGACTGTACTTTCTTTTAACTGTACAGTCACCAGCATTAATATCCGCCACAGCGGAGCTTGCAAAAATATCTGACACGTCCTTCCGGCCCTAGAAATAGAGTCGTATCAGATATTTATGCAAGCTGGTTGAGTCAGATATTGGTGCTGGTGACTGTATATCATGGTCATATAAATACCTAATAGTACATTGTGTCTTAAATGCGGTAAATACGAAATTACGAACGAGAGTCTATTAGAAGCCCGAAGTCGAAGTCTGAGGGCTTTAATGAGTCCATGTTCGTAATTTTAGTACCGTCCGCGCGACAAACAATGTTTTTCATCACATGTGCGAGTAAAATATTATAATATATTTGTAAAAGAGAAAACTAATATTTTTTTCAAAAATTGCCGATACCGCTGACTGCGCTCTTGTGCACCCCTCTCCAAAAGGTCAAGACTTACTGACCATGTTTCATAGCCATATGTCAGCACTGTCCACACATATTGGTTGAAGAATTACAATAATATATTTTTTTACAATATTAGTAGTTAGGTACTAAATAAGGTAACTGGATCACTAATAAAAATTATTAAAATCCAACTTTCGCGATCAACAGTATATAATTTAAATAACAGTACGTAAAAATTTTGGAAAAGACGACTTACTTTGTGTAAGTGCTACGCCGTAGAGGGTCTACATAATTTTCCCAGACCTCCAAATATCTCCTCCTAGCTAAAAGGCTACTCGCTATGACAAGCAAAATTACAAGATCCACACCAGTGGTGCCATCTATCGAAACTCATATGAACTCAAACCTGAAACTGTGTTTAAATTTACACAGATGAAGCGTTCACTCGCTTACTCGGTCTCATTGGCTAGTAGTTCTGGATCGAACCGGTAGATGGCGTTATAATGAGAAACTAAACATTTATTTTTAAACGCTATCAATGAAGAATTTTCTGGCCAATGTTGACAGCGCAACAATGAACGGATCATAAATTGCCAGTATTTGTAACTGAGTTGTTGGCAAAGAAATTAGCTTAAATTTAATATTATAAAGCCATCGAGCTTTGGCGGTAGTTGCCATATAAATTAGATTTAAGTCAACACGTATGTTATATTCGTATACGTATAGTATTCAGTAGCTTATCATCTTAGCACTAAAAGTCTAGTAAGTACTAAGTAGGTGGAGCGCGGACGAACGAACGAAACTAAACGTAAACTATAATGTAGAACCACAGAACCTTAAAGAGTAGGAGTCCAAACCCAGTTTAGAACCTGCCTCAAAAGGAAAGGCGTTTATATTTAGTTTTGAAGAATATGTAACGTGAAATGTAACGTGTTTTGCGGGTGGTAGTGGTGGTGGTAGGATTGCTACCACCATCTTGCTCGCTAATCCTGCCATGAAGCGGCAGTGCTTGCATTGTTGTGTTTCGGCGTGGAGAGTAAGACAGCCGGTGAAATTACTGGCACTAGAGGTATACCATCTTAGGCCTCTAGGTTGGCAACGCATCTGCAATACCGCTGGTGTTGCAGATGTTAATGGGCGGTGGTGATCTCTTACCATCAGGAGACCCACTTGCTCGTTTGCCATCCAGTCGAATAAAAAAAAAAATGTAACGTAAAATATCTGAATACGATTTAAAGGCAAAAGTCATCATCCGAATTCGAAACCGAGACCGAGATCTCGGTCGGACCTTAATAATATTCGTCAATCCGATGTGAATGACAGTAAACTAGATTAATGGACTGAACTGACGCCAGAATGAGCACGTAACCTATAAGTCGTTTAGGCTGTAGGTACTAACAAAATTACAAAATATATTAATTATTAGAGTTTACCTGCGGCTTCGTACGCGTAAACTATTCGATCTAGTACCTACAATTGAAATTCCGGGATTTCATAACATTCCTCTTGGAATTCCCTAAATTTATATCGTGGTCTCCATTATTAAGGCGCTGTACGTAGTGAAAACTACAATTTTAGAAAATATTTAAAATATACTTACACAATACTTACAACTGCAATTTTTTTATATGTATATTTCAGTCTATTAGCTAGTTTTTGACTTCATCAAAAACACGATTGCTGACAAAAACCTCGATAGATTATTTTTTTGAAAAAGAGCCTTCGTTTACACGTTAAACCAAATATTATAAAAACTATTATGAATATCAACACAAAATTTGCTTTATTAAATAGTTTTTTAGTAGATTTAGATTTATGCTTCATAGATTTTCAATAGGTTGAGTACATCAATCATACCAATTTATTTCGTCTTTGGCAAAATAAAACGGTTCTAGCGCGCGGCGGCGGCCAAGTATTTCCCAGTCGCCAGTACACGCGTGTACGTAGTCGACGACGGACCTGTGCACATTTTTCTAACGCGCTAGTACTACTTTTGAGAGCAAATAATATGGGTAATCGCAGTATTCAAAAAGTTAAGCGAAAGAGGAAACGCATAAGTGAACTCAGAGCACATATGAGAAGCATTAGAGTACCTAAACGAAGTACCTACCACACACTAATCGACCGGCCGGAGTCGGGCCGAGTCAGCAGGGCTACTACGAAATTCCAAACTCGAAGTTCGTGTCGTGCGGTCCCTCTCTATCTCGTACTAAATAGTATAAGTGTCAGAGGGACCGCAACCACGATCTTCGAGTTTCGTAGCAGCACTGCTGAGCGGATTTCACATTCGTACTACGACCGCAAGCTGGTTGGCGCGGGCCTCGGCTGCTCATGGAGCGGACGGCTTCGTCCAGATTCTACCGCGACTGCCATACAAATTGTAGCACGTTGTATAAACCTATACTACTCACGGCGAACATGCGGCGAACCTTGCGGCTACTATGAAACTCGAAACTCGAAGTTCGTATCGTACCATCCCTCTCGCTCTCGTATTAAATAGTATAAGTGTCAGAGGGACCGCAACCCACGATCTTCGAGTTTCGTAGCATCCCTGCTGAGCGGATTTCACATTCGTACTACGACCGCAAGCTGGTTGGCGCGGGCCTCGGCTGCTCACGGACGCGGACGGCTTCGTCCAGATTCTACCGCGACTGCCATACAAATTGTAGGCACGTTGTATAACCTATACTACTCACGGCGAACATGCGGCGAACCTTGCGGCTACTACGAAACTCGAAACTCGAAGTTCGTATCGTACCGTCCCTCTCGCTCTCGTATTAAATAGTATAAGTGTCAGAGGGACCGCACGACACGAACTTCTAGTTTCGAGTTTCGTAGTAGCCCTGCTTGATCCCTTTGACAGTTTCACTGACATTTCTGATAGTAGATGCAACAGTTTCGATCTAAGTTTAGATTTTCTCACTTTTTTGCAGGCAAAGGTAATATCTTGCATTCAGCCAAGTTATTTAACATAAATTATTTTAATAAAATAAGATGGTTGCACTTGGTTGCACTAGTAAATTATTGACAAAAACATGTACTCCAACTGCAATCCGGCTGCAAAATGGGAGTTTGGATGCAGTTATTGCGCAGTTAGTACAACTGCACCAGCACTGGACCCGACTGTCAGAGGACTGCATTCCAACTGCCATTTTACAGCCGGATTGCAATTGGAATGCGGTCCGTGTGTACCAGACCGTACATTACGACGCCTACCGCCTACCTCATCAGCGACTTATTTATTATAGGAACTTCGATTTGTAATTTACCTTCACGTAAATCAAGATTGGTTTTTGGAATCTTTTTATATTTTTTATTTCCATTCCAATTTTTTTCTTTTACGGTCATCCCGTAAAACCTAAATTGAAAATACAAACTGAAATATAGATGCACCGAAAAAACAGAAAAATAAGACCAGCACTGGGAATCGAACCCAGGTCCTCGGTATTCCGTACCGCGTGCTATACCGCTACACCACTGCCGGTCAACCACCACTGCTGGTCACTGCTGGTGGACCAGCAGTGGTGTAGCGGTATAGCACGCGGTACGGAATACCGAGGACTGGGTTCGATTTCCAGTGCTGGTCTTATTTTTCTGGTTTTCCTGTGCATCTATATTTCAGTTTGTATTTTCAATTTTGAAATTAGTTTGTCTTTAATTTTTTCTCCAAAATGTATCATCTTTAAGTAAAAGTGAAATAAAGTGCCCGGTTGAAGTGTAGCCTTTAGAAATGGACTTGAAAAATGTATCAAGAAAACGAAATTCAGATGTAGAATTATGAAAAGGAAACTAAAACTACTGAAATTAACAAAAATAGTAACTGGTATGACCAATCCAAGGTCTCCATGTCACGTGTCGAGCACAGTGTATATTTGCTGTGTGGAGTGGGTGAAAATCATCACCTCAAAACAGTAATCATACTTATAGATGATACATTTTGGGGAAAAAAATGAAAGACAAACTAATTTCATTTTATATGAACTGGTTACTACCGAAATTGTTGATTCCCGTCGAGCTCGGGAAATGCCACTAAGGGAAAAAGAATCTTCATGAAAAATAACTGTAGAAACTCCTCTGACTGAAGAAAAAGAACTTTCTTCTACATATCTATACTTTTCAAGCGACGAAAATAGCGAAAACATCGCTTCATGCTCCAGACAATCAACTTTGGAATCTCCTCTGACTGAAGATAAATATTTCTCCTACATATCCATACTTCTCAAGTCATGAAAAAGAAAAACATCGCTTCATGCTCCCAGACAATTTTGGAAGAGCTATAAATTTATTTAAAACTAATTGTTGCCGTCGACTGCGTCCGCGCGGAATCCGATTTAGAGCAATTTTTTATTATATCCAAAAATATTTATTTTCCGTAACATAAAGTTCCTAAATGTTGACCAGACTAATAAGCTATCTAACTAACTAATTTGGCTCAGGGACCCAAAGAGGGTCTGGCCTCCGAAACAGAGCATGCCATCTGTCATATCTATCTATCGACCTATTCAGTCTAAATGTTATCCATTACCTACGTTACAAATCAAACTGTGGGCATGAAGAGGCATAAATAATTTGTTTATTACCCAAGACTATTCATATTAAACGAAGATTTTCTTTATTAAACCAAAAATGTGTAATTATAATTTTAAGGAAATCCGAATTCACATTAACCAGAATACGTTACAAACAGAATAAGGCCGTCAACGGGCTGCGTGACAGACGCGCGAGTCGCCCGCATTCGCCTCACCCGGTCGTCTGCTTCACCCTAAATACCGAAAATTCAACTATAAGCGCGCCTTAATAATGACAATTGACACCTAGTTCAAATAAGCAAAGCTTGTACTATGTACTAGGCAACGGATAAACATACTTATATATATATATATAAATACATACTTAAATACATATTAAACACCCAGACCGAGAACAACATCGTATTATTCATACAAATATCTGCCGGGCGGGACGAACCAGGACCAAGTTTCATAGTCAAGTTCTTTAACCACTAGGCCATCCGGTCGTCTAATTTGAGGTTGTATTTAGAACAACTGTCCAAAATTTCAAAACTCTAAACCCAGCGGTTGTTATTTCGAGATTTTATCCCTCTCCCGTGGAATATCGGGATAAAGTAGCTATGTGTTATTCCAATTCGCAGCTATCTACATACAAATTTATCAAATCCAAATCCGCAACCGCTTTAGCATGAAGGAGTAACAAACATACGCCCGAGCGCTAGACAAGACAGCCACATCTCCTGCTAGAGATGTGCAAGGACGTGTTCTTCGTGAACCAATAGAAACGCTTCATTTACATATCCTCGAACACAACAGCTCTAGTAGAACCGTTTGAGCGTTTTTATTGGTTCATGAAAAACGCATTCCTCGCGTCGCACATCTCTGGTGGAGCACACAGCCTCAATACTGACTTTAACTAACTAACTAATTTGGCTCAGGGACCCAAAGAGGGTCTTGGCCTCCGAAACGAGAGCATGCCATCTGTCCCGATCGTGCGCAGCCTCTTGCCAGTGGTCGACATGGAGCGTCGCAGATCCGCCTGGAC